>NC_056737.1:143985326-144070326 GCF_019279795.1 Protopterus annectens
GGAGTAGGTGGTTGTTGGTGATTTATATAAAGTCAGTGCAGCAGGTAGTAATTGATTTATATGTGAATCAAATACCATATACGCTGCTCCCAATGGCAATGAAACGCAATGTAACTTCAAACAATATCAACGACAAGATAAATTGTGGTAAGCAGTCCTTAATCTTCAATAAGACTTTTATTGACACGTAACAAAGTGAGCGCTTTCGCCAATAGGCTTCATCAGACTTGTATAACAAAGCATCCCATCAAACATTTAAAAAGGCCTCCAAGAATCATGATTGGTTACAAAAGCTGCATTTAAAGTGCAATACTGTCTTAAAGTGCTAGGTGCATTTAAATGCATACCTTCATGGTAAAAATTACAATGCTCATGAAGGGAGAAACCACGATAAATATATTAAAAGTAGTGTCATGGATATTTTCTGCATACATTAAAAAACATATATATATGGACAAATCAAATACATTACCATCTATTTAAAAACATATCACTTAAAAATATACTGTGAAGAGATGAACATTTTATAGTACCCACTAGGGATAGCTTCATATATTCCATCGTAATACAATACTACTCTATATAAAAAACTAAATAGCAGATCAAAACAGTAACCTATCGATTTGCTTTCGCAGTTAGAGAGACTAACTAAGCAGACAAGTAAAACGTCTAAGTGACTTTTGACAGACTCAATAGCTATATTAGATATGGGTAAATACATATTTACCTTACTAAATCCTACTCTTGAATAAAAATGTACTAGCAGGCATAAATATTGTACAAAACCTCATAGAAGTTCATTCAATTCAAAGTATTTTCCTGTACAATTATATATGATGGACATTATGTACACTATAATTTATATGTAAAGTCATCAAACTAAGGTGTTTATATATAAATATATACTGTACAGATAAAAAATAATAAATAATCCATCCTATCAATAAATCTCATACACCTTATAAAGACATATATGTTGTGTGAGCCCTCTAATTCTTCAGTCATTATCAACAAGTCAAATACCACATCAGATGGTGCAAATGGTATTTAATACTAATGTGAATTAGGTGGTAGCTGATTTATATGCAGCCAATAAAGTGGGTTGTAATTGGTGACATATACAACCCATGGAGTAGGTGGTAGTTGGTGATTTATATACAGCCAGCTCGTGGAGTAGGTGGTAGTTGGTGATTTATATACAACCGGTGAATTAGTTGGTTGTTGGTGATTTATATAGTCAGTGCAGTAGGTGGTATTTGGTGATTTATATACAACCAGCCCATGGAGTAGGCGGTAGTTGGTGATTTATATACAACTGATGGAGTAGGTGGTTGTTGGTGATTTATATAAAGTCAGTGCAGCAGGTAGTAATTGATTTATAGTTGCGTGATTTATATGCAGTTAGTAGAGTAGGTGGTAGTTGTTGATTTATATATAGCTGGTAGAATAGGTGGTAGTTGGTGATTTATATACAGTAAATGGAGTTGGTGGTAGTTGGTGATTTATATACAGCCAGTGGAGAAGGTGGTAGTTGGTGATTTATATAGAGCCAGGGTGTAGGCAGCACAGTGTTGCAGTGGTTAGTTTGTTGATTCACAGCAATAGGTTCCCTGGATCACTTCTCAGTTGGGATGTTTCAGTGCAGAGTCTGCATGTCCTCCCTGTATTTGTGCTGTTTTTTTTCGGGTGCTGTGGTTTCCTCCCACATTCCAAAGACATGTAGTAGGTGGACTGGACACTCTAAATTGGCAGGGCTAGCCACCCAGCAGTGAAAAAATTGGCTCTAGATGATTGTCACTGTTGAAGTGGCACCCTGACTCCATAAGAAAAAATGGGAAAAAGGGTTGTGGATATATGGAGTGGAGCAGTTGGCAGTTTGTGATTTATATACAGCCGGTAGAGTAGGTGATAGTTGGTGATCCAAGGACGTGTATTGCTGATACAGCTAAATATCCAGATGAAATAAACAGCTCAAAAGGATAATGTTTCTTAGGAGGAGTTCATTTCTCAGTAATCTGTTAGTGCACTCTTTTGTCAGCCTACCATAAATTCTATTAGAAAGTACTCAGTTAAAATGCCAGTCTGGCAATCAGGCAGTGCCAAGATAAAGGACCAGGCCCAAATCATGAATATCTAGCAGTGTGGAAACATCTTTGACAGTTCAAAATAATGTGTTAAAAATTCAAATCCTGGAAAGACATTTAATTTAGTTCTTCTGATAATGCCAAACGTGGCTGTGTGTGTGTTTGGACTAATGGAAAACATCTTTTTAAAGTAGTTTATTGTTAGACAGATATATAGTTTCCATCTGACTCATAATCACTTAAACAAATATCAATGCTTTTTTTTTAGAAACTGCCAGCAGATGCTGCTCTTGAAGAAAAAAGGAATATTTAAATAGTATCGTACACTTATGAGGCTCATAGTGAATTATTTATCAACTGTATTATTTTTCATTTGCATTTGTCTTAGTCACACAGAAAACTGCCTTCTAAGCTATTGTGGCTAGTAGTTGTTAAATGAAATATACAAACAGGTGGCTTAGTTGTTTAGGCTTACTATTTTTTGATCAAAGTGAAATGTAGATCCCTAAAATAGATGCTTGGAAGAATCTCTATTATGTTTCATTAATATTTTGTTCCATTTCTAAGCTAGTCATTGTCAAAAACTGTGCACTGACATGAGATAAGTGTAAGGTTAGTAGTTCAAAAAGATATACAATAAAATGATGCAATTGTGCAGGATTATCAGAAATTTATGCAAAATCTTCAAAGAATGTTAGGTTCTGTGGGCAGTGGGTTATCTGTAACAATATGAAATAATTTAGATGTGAAGAATGGTTCATTTGTAGAGAGCTTAATGAACAGAAAAAAATTATATTTAAATGCTTTGTTAAAAAAGAAAATGCATCAGATACATTTAGATTGAAGTGCTAATTACAAAATTGCAGTAACCTTTAGCTAGCAGTTATCATTCTGCCTGCATAATGACTTTGGTTGATGCCTACACTGTTTAAAATCTAGCCAGTTATTGCTCCGAGCTGATTGTTTGTAGTAATTAACTGTTACACGTGAGCACACTGAACAAAGTTAATTCATCCATGGAGTGAGTCACCAAATCCTTTTTGCCAAACTCTTCAATCACCAAAAACATCCCTCAGTAGATGTATTCCAAGATGATATATCCCCAGAGCTGATTGTTTTTGTTAGAGGTATAAGGGGATTCCTCCTGCATGAGGGGGTTGCCCTTTGCCTCTACTATGTTTGCTTTCAGTTAGCAAATAATTTAACTAAGATTCATTGCATCTTTTTTTTTAAACAAGAAACATCTTTATTAAGTTATCATATATGACATAAGCAATTTTACATTTATATAAGTGAAAATAAACCATCCGAGCACAATTTCAGTTGCCAGCATTATATCTTACAAACCACGCCAGCACAACTATAGCTGCAAACATTATACATCACTTTTAACATATCCGGTCATTGTTACTCAATCATTACACAACTCATTCAAATCCTGCCGTCATTTAAACCTCGTTCCTCCTCTGCATGTATTTTTTTATTACAAGTAACATCTATGTTAAATAATCATGTGTGACACAGACAATCTTGCATTTATATAAATGAAAATAAATCATAGCGACACAATCTCAGTTGTAAGCATTATACTTTGCAAACCGTGCTGACACAACTGTAGCTGCAAACATTATACATCACTTTTAATATATCCAGTCATCGTCAGTCAACCATTACATAGCTCATTCAAATCCTGCCTTCTTTTAAACATCACTCCTCCTCTGCATGTATTGGTCCCACATTTCCCATATTTTCCTGTGTAATTTACTCTTACCCTTTAAAGATCCCAGTTCCAGTTGTTTTATCTCTGTTACTATCTTTCCTACTTCTAGTAAATTTGGTTTAGACTTTGATTTCCATTTTATAGTTACTACTTTTTTGGCAGCCATCATAATTAGACTCAACAAGGCCTTACTATATCTAGACAATTCCAACTCTGTATTATAGCTTAAAAAATCATTTCCCTAGTCACTCCAAATTGCTCATCAAGCATATCCAAAAGAGCAGTCTGCAGGGAATCATTAAAGTCACCCAACTCATTACACTCCCAGAAAATATGTTCCCGGTTAACTCTTTCTTCCCCATCACACCTCCAACATTTGCTGTCTACCTGAGGAAATATTATTTGGACCCTGCTTGGGGTATAAAAATATCTATGTAAACACTTCCAGGCAAAGATCCTAAATCTTCTAGATTTGTTGAATATTTGGGAAACATACATATATCCCCCATTGTTTCTTTGTGAATTGCTTATCCAATCTCTTTCTATTTCTTCCTAACCTCTTCTGATTGATTCTTACAGTTATCTTGCAATATTTTATATGCTCTACTAATTATTCCTTTCTTAATGGCCACTTCTGTTCTAGATTCTAAGAACTTTACCAGTGCTGGTCTTTTGTTTAGCCCCCCCCTCCATTTCTTTCTCTTTGCCTTTATTCTGATATCAATCCTTGGTATGGAAGGAAGTCTCTAACCTGGAGTCCAAATAAGTTCTTGACATCTTCCATTTCTATTACCTTTCTAACCCCTCCCTAGTTATTTGCTCTCAATACCTTGGTTCCTTTGCCAGTTTTCTCCAATTTAATCCTGCCCCCTCATGCCTATTGTCTGTATCCCTAATTGCAGTCACCCCTATCGGCAGAATCTCCTTTCACCATTCCCGTATTGACTTAGTTTTTAGAATACTTTCTGCTACTTTACAGATATAATATTCTGTATGATTATTATTGTTCTCCTTAAAGGTTTGCATCCAAAATCCCAGCCTCTCCCTGTTACTTGAACTTTCCCCCTGTTTCGCCATCATCTCTTTTCATTTTGTATTACAGTTCTCTGCTTGTGCTATGTATTAGAGCCTTAACTGTGTTGCTCTGAAAGACTCCTTCAAATCGGGTAATTCCAATCCATGCTGTTCTATTGGAAGAATAAGCTTATCCCACTTGACTCTTGCCATCTTCCCCTCCCAGATAAAATCTTTCAACTCTTTGTTAATTACTATCTACAACTTCTCCTCTGCCTGATAAAAAATATGCTCGACCTGTATGCACGACTAAAGGGACTAAAAACATTTTAACTGCTTGTATCTTACTATCAATATCCATATAACACAGCTTCCATTTTCTAAATTTTTGTATTATATTTTGTTTGGTCTCTTCCCACATATCCTTTGCTGCCAGATCAGTATAATTTTTAATCCATACTCCAAAATTCTTCATTTTATCATGTCCCCATAAGTATAGATATTGCTGAGCAAATTTGTATGTGGGTACATAATTTACCGCTATTGCTTTTGTTTTGGCTTCATTAATTTTCTATCCTGAAAAGGTTTGAAATGATCTCAATATGTTCCACAGCACTGTAATATCCCTTTCTGGTTTTGTCAGGTTTAAAATAATGCCATCTGCGAATAGAGCCAGCTTCTCTTGACTACCATACCAATTATATCCTTGAATTTCTTGAGTCCCTTATTTTCTTTGCCGATGTTTCTAGATATAATACAAACAAAAATAGGTAGAGAGGACAGCCCTACCTAGTTCCTCTGCTCAAGCAGAGATTATCAGACAGAACCCCACCTACTTTAACTTTCGCCTCCAATCCCTCATATATCCTCCTAATCAACCTTATAATTTTTTCAGGGATTGCAAATGCTTCCATTGCTGTGCTCATAAACTCCCAACTTACTGTGTCAAATACCTTCTCTGCATAAAGTACAGCCTTCTCTGCATAAAATACAGCCTGTGCTTTTAATAAATTATATCTGATTTCTGTCTTATCTTTATAGATCTCCCAGCTAAGAAAACACTTGAATGCTTTTAGTAAACATTTTCTCCAAGCCCTTTCTCTTTATCATATTGTCTTCTTGTGATATGCAAATCAGACACAAACTGTTAAGGATATCTTGTTACCAGAAAAATGCCTTATAATATTCGATATTCTTTTCCATTTATATGTTTTGTAATATACGTGTTGCTGGATAAATCCCATGGTTAACACAATCATTTGCCTATGCTCACTCATCCAGACCCTTCCTTTTTCCTTTTTGTTACCAGCAACAATAGTATTTTCTTACATTCTGCTTTCCTCTGGATCAGCACTTTTCTGTTAATGTTATCATATATTTGCCTCTCCTCCACAAAACCACATTGATCCATATCTATCTATTTTGGCATCACTTTTGCCATTCCTTTTTCCGTTATAGACATAATCACTTTATAATCATAGTTTAGTATTGAAATGGGCCTGTATGAAGCTGGATCTGATGGATAATTACCCTCTTTAGGTATTATAACTACCACTGCTTTCTTCCAGGATGTTGGTACTTCTCCTCCTTTTAAAATACTTTTAAACAAAACCTTCCATATCTTTATCAGTTATTTCCCTCCTAGCTTCCAAACTTCCACAGGAATACCATCTATTCCTGGGGACTTTCCTGTTGATTGGTTATACATCACAATTTTTATCTCTTCTCCTCCTATCCTGTTAGTAATTGAGCCTCCTCTACCTGTAGCCTGGGCATATTTGTTCTTCCTTAAACATTTCCATTTGTACCTTTTCCTAATTTCCTATTTCTCTGCTTTATACAGACTTTCATAGAATTTTCAAAGTATTTTCAATACTTCTACAGGATACCTTGTTATAGGCTCCCTAAGCTTGGTGACAGCCCTTTCTGTTTTCTGTTGCCTGAGTCATTGTGAGAAAAGTTTTTGTGCTCTAGGGTTATTATCAAAAAACAGTTGCTTAACTGCAATCTTTTTAAACTCATGGATATTATCAAGGTAATCCCTTATTTTCTGTTTAACATTCTGCAGTTGCTCCTCTTCTGATTCTGCTAGATTCCCCATATATTGCAATACTTTATCACTTGTCAGCCCCTCTAATTAATTCTTGTTAGCTCTTAACCATATCTCCCTTAATTTTATTTCCACCCTATTTTTAAATTCCACTTTAATTTTATCCAACTCCCTAGCTATATTTTTCAGAAGAAATTTCTGTCTTCTCTAATAGCTCCTGAATAATTTCCACTGCCCATTCCTTAAATTCCTCTCTTTTCAACAAATAGGTGGGAAAGCGCCAGTGTCTCATTTTTATTTCATTGCCCTGTATTTTTATTTTAGTTATAAAAGGCGCATGATCTGAAATAGTTATTAGGTGCGTACCAAGACCTTCAATTAAAATGCATGTGTTCCTGTGAAATGTATATTCTGTCAAGCTTAGCCCAGTTTTTATATCTTAGAAAATAATATGTAAATTCACTCCAAACTCCTAGTACTTAATTTACATCCCCATGTCAAATGTTTTCATAAATTTCTTTAAAAATCTATCCTCCTTTGTTATATTTTCCCTTCTTTGTTATATTTTCCCTTCTGAGCCCCCCAGACACATCTTCACTGTTGCAAATCAAATTCCAGTCCCCATCTATAAGTCATATTCCTTGGTGAAAGCTGATTATTTCTCCCATAATTTTCTTAATCTCCATTATAGCAGTTTTTGGTGCACTATAAATACATGCCAGTGTAATCCTTCTCCCTTGTTAGTAGCCCCTTAATACTATATATCTTCCATTATTATCTTTTATATTTTTTCTATTACTATTGGAGCTCCTCTTGCAATTAATATAAGTACTCTTCTCTTCCTTTGCCTCAGACATTCTGCTGAATAACCATCCTGAAAACCCTTCTTTATCAAATTTACATGTTCAGTTCTTTCCAAGTGTGTCTCCTGGAGCATAACTACTTGCACTCAAGATTTTTTAATATAATTCACAATTCTTTCTTTTTTCTATTTATCTTTGAGACCATTAATGTTTAAACACATTATAGAAAGAATCATGTTCCTGAGGGATTATTCTTCCCGCCATTTATGTATTACAGTTTTTTTTTTGTTAAATGTATGGTTCCAGCTTTTGTATTCAATGCATGTACCATTTGGCAGGTTAATCTTTTATGCAATTGTTTCTTGTCATCTCCATTTGAACCTACTTCACATCTTGCAGAATGTTTTGTTTTATTGAAAATCCTCAAACAAAAATACACACACACACACACACACACACACACACACACACACACACACACACACACACACACACACCGATACCTCTCTAAAACTTAATAGCACAATAATAACACACAAAAAGAACAAACATTCTAAAATTATAGCCACACCCACAAGCTAGAGACACCCCAAAAGAAAGGTCATTCATGCTAAGATGCATGATACAGCCTGTGCTTTTAATAAATTATATCTGATTTCTGTATTATCTTTATAGCTCTCCCAGCTAAGAAAACACTTGAATGCTTTTAGTAAACATTTTCTCCAAGCCATTTCTCTTTATCATATTGTCTTCTTGTGATATGCAAATCAGACACAAACTGTTAAGGATATCTTGTTACCAGAAAAATGCCTTATAATATTCGATATTCTTTTCCATTTATATGTTTTGTAATATACGTGTTGCTGGATAAATCCCAGGGTTAACACAATCATTTGCCTATGCTCACTCATCCAGACCCTTCCTTTTTCCTTTTTGTTTTTTTTTTTTCAAACATTGCAGTGCCTACATTTCTTAAAACAGAACAGGCAAAAAGAGAGAAAAAAAAAAACAAACAAAAGCACCTGTTTATATTAATATCGCCATTACATTAAAAAAATGAACCAAAAAAGCTTTACTTCATAGCCTGCTAAGAAAATCATGGAACATCTAAACATTGCCAGTTAACTTTCTCCTTCTCCAAAGAAGTTCTCCGAAGATTAATGACACAATGTAGGGCATATGCTTTAGAGTCCTTTACAATTTCAAAATCCACAAAAATCCAATATTTCCAAATCCACTTGTTCTACTGTGTTTCACACATATAATTATTGCTCTGTAATCCCTCATTTGTGTCCAAGTAACTGGTTTTATTCTCTGAACATTAATAGCATGAAGCGGGGTATGAGCTTTAAAGTTCCCCACAAGTTTAACAAAGTCCAAGGAAGTTCAGTATTTTCAGATTTTCCTGTTCTGTCTTGTTTCACAAATATAATTATTGCTTTATCATCCCAGAGTTGTCAATTTCCAAGTTACTGGCTTTAATCCTGTTCATCTCCAAACTCCATCTCCCAAATCCTGTCTCTGCTTCATTTCCAACATATTGCAGATTCTTCTAGTCGATTCTTATGTTTTCTTCCTTATCTCAGGCGATTGAAACAGTGGGAAAAATTTCACAGGCTCAGTCTGTCTGTAGTCCTTCGCACCTGGAGAACACAAAGCAGAACCTCTTTCTGATTCATAGCTCACTCTGTGTTGGACAAACTTTTGTATGTCCTCCTTAGCATGTACTTCATCAAAAAATTATTTTGCCTCTCCAGGGAAAAGCACTTTGAAGATGGCTGGGTACAGCAGTTCGAATCTCATTCCTGCTTTTCAACATTCCCTAAATAATGGAATATATTTAGTCCTCTTCTGCCTGGTGTACAATGAGTAATCATTCTCCAAAAAGACGGCACTTTATCTTTCTGCCACAGTTTTGTTTAAATCTGATCCTTCTGTTGATAAGACTGCATTTTTATTATTAAAGTTCTAGGTTGTTTTTAGTAACCAGATTTGGAGCATACACATGATGTACCCTTTCAATTAACAGTTCCTGTTGTGGAATACCAGTCCAGTTGCTTATTCGTGCTTTCATAAAATTAATGCAGTCTGTTCTTTCCAACTTCTCTGGTACATCATAAAATCTCAGGTTTTCCCTATGTGCTCTGTCCTCTAATTCTATTATTTTTGAAGCATCTCTTCTTGTGCAGTCTCATATTCAGCCAGCCTTTTCTTCATTTCACCCTCTAAGTTTTGCAGTTCTGTTACCTTATCTGAATATCTGTTTAAAGCTTCTTCCATTTTTTTCTAGCTTTTTATTGTTTGGGTTCATATACTCTGGTGTTTTGTTAATTTTATCTAAGTCTGTGTGCAGCTGCTTTATACTCTCCTCTAGGTTACTGGAAGTCATATCTGGAACTGGTACTGCTTCTTGCTGAACCACTGCAGTACTCCTCTCAGTCTATGCTTCTTTATCACCTTTTGTAGCTGATTTTTCTCTAGATTCTTTATATTTCTTTTTTTTACTATTATTATTACTATTTACTATTACTCTATTTGTGTTTTACTTGAATTGCTTGTCTGTGTACTTAAAAAGGATTTTCAACTGGAAACAGACTGCCTGCCTTGCTTGGATTACTTTCGAATACTTAATAAGTAATTCTGTGCAATTATATATATATTTATTTATTTATTTTTTTTACCTAAGACGAGTTTAAGTTCGCTACTTTTACTACTATTGTCTGATCTGATTAATATACAGTGATTAACTAGAGATAAATGGACTGAAAATCTTCCACACAGAGAAGTTTCTTACACTGTTTTGTTTTTAGATCCACTATACTTGTTTAGTGGGTTGTTTTTAGACTTCAGGGATACCACATTACTTGTATATTTCTTTTTTCTTGCATCCAGGCAGTGCACTTACTAGCCAGTTACTGATATTTGCACAGAAATCTAGATCCACTTGCCTTCTTTGCTAAGTTTCTGTTTTCAGACTGGGAGAGCCACAATGAAGCTGTTACTCAATGTGCAGCCATCTTGGAATCCTCCCATTGCATCCCCTTTTCGGTAATATTTGCTACGGTTGCCTTTAGTCTACTGCTTTCATTACCATAATGAAGAGCTGAGCAGGGAGGGTGGGGGTGAGTAGCCATCACTGGATTACCTATTCCAGATGTAGATAAACAATCCAGTCTGCTGCAGTACTGCCATCTGCAGTAATGTTGGAATATGCATGATGTTACACTGAGAGAACAAGGGTTAAGATCACTACACTAATAAGTGGCACTCTAAAAATTGATCATTGATGTGTGATTCAATGGTTTGTGCTGGGAATATCAGGACTGTTGATTTCTGTTTTTTCCCAACAAGATAATGCAGCCTTGGAGTTGGCATATATATGTAACAGGAGATGTGGGGGTACCTCCTTTCCATGTAAGGGATGAAGGGAGGTTACCCTCTACAAAAATGTTTTTGGTGGTTTTGCAGTGTCAAATGTGGGTCACAGTTCAGTGACTACAGTGGACTGTGATTATTGTTTTATGACTTAATGACAGCCCATCAGAGCTTAATTAGGAAGGGGAAGGCATAACAGGCCATTGTAATGAACACACATCAGTCAGAAGGGGGTGAGAACTTATGCCATTATCATAAAAAAACATAATGGTTGCCTGGATGCTGGTGTCTTATGATCAGCTGTCACCTTATGGGGAACATATGGGGTGACTGATCATGGGTAGGAAGATGTCTGGCAGGGTATGAGGATAATAAGTCAGGAAAAAAAAAGATCTGAACTTTGAACCCTCCTCTTTATTTCCAGTAGTTTTATTAGCAAGGGAATTAAATTGTCTAAGCACACATGCTGCTGTAACTACCTATCGCCATTATCGTTATACTTTTTCATCACATTGGGGAGTATGGACTATGCTTTTTAAAGTAAAATACATTGACATGCAGATATAAAATAAGAGTTTTCATGAAGTAATCCAAATTTCCTAGCAAAGCAGTATTACGTAGACCCAACCTACTGTCAATGCCTTGTGTCAGCAGTACTTACTTAAGCTGGAATGTAACATTTTAACAAACATAGAATTAAAATTGTGGTTATCCTTCCTGGAGGAATTAGTAGTCATTCCTATCAGTATGCAAATCTTTGGAGTGATAACATCCACAGTTTCCTATTAGAAAGTTCCAAGCACTCCCTGTGTGTCATTCTGAGATTCAGGAGTACAATATTCATGTTGTTCTGAATCATTGCTCTCTCTGTCTCTGTGCTTTCTTATAGGTTCATAGGTAGGTACTAGGCTATCGGCCCAAGGGCCTAAGTAAGCCTAGCCAACAAGGTTCCCTGGCTTACGCCACTCAAGAAAGTTAATTTCCTGTGCCCCTGTCGAGCAGAACCACAGAAGTGATCCCCGGGGTGTATTTCCTATTTCCCATCCACTCATCAAGATTTTTCTTGAAGAGTGCTAATGAAGAACTTTGCTTGACATAGATGGGTAGCTTGTTCCAGAGTATAGGAAGGCTCTGGGACAGGAATCTATCCCCCCAGCATGTCCTGTTTATTGTGGTGACAAGCTTTAAGTTCCTAGAGCGTGTAGCTCGGAGGGATTGGGATTACTTTAGGTGTAGCATGTCCAGCAGCTCTGGGTTTAACATAGCTTTATATGTTAGGCAGAGATCTCCTCAGAGTAGGCGATATGCTACAGAGTAAACCTGGAGTTTTTTGAGACGATCAGTGTAGGGCATCTGTTTGAGGCCAGTAATCCTCTTTGTGAGGTACTTCTGTGGTCTTTCCAGCTGCTGCAGATGTCTTGTGAGGTACATTACAAAAGGGATGTTGTAATCTATAATGGGTCTAATGAGTGCCGAGTAGAGGGGAACAATGACCTCTTTTTTCCTGGATGAGAACCCTTTTGTGATGAGGTGTGCCACATAGAAGGATTTTCTGACTACTGTGGTGATGTGATTATCAAAGGAGAGACTACTGTCCACCTGGGTCCCAAGGTCTCTTATCACACATTTGGCATTAAGTAGATTGCCGTTTATGTGGTAGTTCATGGGTACAGAGTTTTTACCAAAGGAGATGACAATGCACTTTTTGGCATTGAGCTTGAGGCCATGCCTGTGACACCAGGCATCTGTCTCAGTAAGGCTCTTCTGTAGGAAGTCGACATCATTTGGGGACTCAACTAAGGCTCCTAGTTTGCAGTTATCTGTGAACTTCATTAGCCAGAGGCCTTCTGTGTTAACCTGTACTTCAGAGAAGTAAATACCAAACAGGAGAGGTCCCAGGACTGAACCCTGTGATACTCCGCTTGTCATTGGTTTGAAGTCAGATTTGGAGTCTGCAACTTTTACAGTGTGGGTTTTGTCAGTAAGCCAGTTGGCAGCCCATCTTGTGACATAGGGATTTATACCTAGTTTAGTGAGTTTAGCTATAATTCCAGAATGGAGGATGGTGTTGAAAGCCTTGGCACGGTCAAGATAGGCTGTGTGAACCACCTTACCCTCATCTATGGCTTTGGTGACTGCCTCAAAGAAGTCGATCAGGTTCAGAAGGCATGATCTGCCTTTCACAAATCCCAAATGGGTGGGGTCCAGAGTTTGGAGGTTACCAATGTCTTCGTTTATGAGTTCCATGATGATACATTCCATGGCCTTGCAGACCAGGCTCATCAGGCTAATAGGAGGATAGTTCCCAGGATCAGTGGTGGCTCCCCCTTTGTGGAGTGGGATAACTGTTGCTGTGCGCCATTCAGTGGGCACAAAGCCTGATGCACTTTGGTGCTTAGGTGGGGAGCCAGTTCATTCTGAAGTTCATGTAAAATGCAGCCTGGGATGTTGTCAGGTTCCATGGATTCTGTGTTTTTGGGTTTAGAGAGTGACATCTTCTGTGGCATTGATGTTTCATAATATAGTTAAACATCTGAATACCTAGCTACATGAACTGCATACCATGCTGCCCACTTCCTTCTAGAATTAGTTTGAGAAGAGACCTTCTAGAGGCTGGTAACACATCCAAAGAGTCTGCATTGTTTACAGGGAATCCTGATGAACATTGAAATATCACATGCTGTCAAAAGTGCTAACAAGTTCATCTCTGTGCTAAGAGTACACAGTATCAGAAGTGAAGAAATATATTTATAGAAGTGAAGATAAGTAATTGAGTATTTGTGATTACAACTTGAAAAGTATAATTTGTAGTTAAAATGGCCAATTGTAACCACCAGGAATTATTTCACTGAAGTATATTTTATCAGAAAACTAGAACCTTTGAATTGAGAAATCCATTTAACTCCTCACTTTAAGCTGAATAGCTGAGAAGCCTGACAAGATACAGTGCACTACTATGTCTGCTATGTGGAGAATCCTTGAAGGGATTTAATCATTTAACACTCAAGAACAAGAGAAAGTCAAAAAGCAGCAATTAGAAGGAATTATTGAGAGTCTAGAAGGAAAATACAGTTTATTCAACATTTGTTGTTTACAAGGGGAAGAATCCCTACACAGTCTACATATGCTTATGTAACTGAGCTAAATTATCAAACATAAGTGTAGAATAGTTTTTGCTTAAGAAATTATCATAGAAGGGAAAGGCTATTAAACCAAACAGAGCTGATGTTATCAAATGTGTGTGTTTGTGGGGGGGGGGGTATGCAGAGTGAAAGAAATTACAAGTACTTGATCACAATAATTAAATTAGGGAATGGTGACTTCCAAGATGGCTACACACTGATCAATTTCAGTTCTCCCAGTGTGACAAAAGAAACTGACAGATAAGGGCCAGAAACTCTGCAAGTTTTAGTAAATTCATTTAATGACCAGTAAGTGCACTGCCTGTATGCCATTAAATAAGAAACTTAGAGAGCCTGAAATAAAGTCAACTGGAACTGGAAAAGCTGAAAAGCTGAAAAGAAAACACTGCCTGGGAAGAATCCTGCATATGTTCAACAAAAAACAGTTCAAACTCCATCCTTGATGCAAGACATGGCTTCCAGTAATCTAGAGGAAAAGAATCATATGTGCTCAGAGCTGATTAAAATAAATGCTCCAAACCTGGCCATGAGAAAGCAGCCAATACTTAGTAAAGTAAAGATGTAATCATACTAGCAGAAAGAGTTGATCCTGCTAAAACTGTGGCAGAAGGGCAAACTATTAAAAAGTGGAGACAGTAGAGTGTCTGTGGAAAATTATTATTAATCCTAGCAATTAAGGAATATCTTGAGACAGGTGTGAGATTCAAGCTGTTCTGCCCAACTGTCTTCAGAATATTTTTTCTGGAGGATCAAAGTAATTTTTGATGTAGAAAGCTAAAGAGGAAATACAAAATTTGTTTAACAATAAAAACGAGCCACCAAGTAGAAGGGTACTGTGCTTCTCATTCTTCTGATAATGAACTGCATAGAGAGCCTTTGCCAGTAATCCTTTTCCGATATTCCAAAGGAAAATGCTTGAGAGACAGGGAAAAAACACAGGAGCTGACTGAAAGAAGCAGTAGTAACTTGGACATGAACCAGAGTCTGGGATTGGGAGATGGAAATAAACAAGAAGAAGAAGAAGAAGATGAGCAACATTGATATTAGTGGATAAATGTGAGATTAGAAAGCACCAATCACATTTGTGACATACTTTACAAGACAAAGTAGGAAGATTGGACTTTTGTTGACTTTGTTAAACTTCTGGCGGACTGAATGCATATACCCCACTTTATGTCACTGATGTTTGAAAGGACACTGAAGGGAAGGGGGAAAAGGAAAGTAGCTGTAAGTAAAACAATTTTTGTTCTTAACAGTATGTGTATAAAACATGTCTTGATATAAATTGCATGTTATATAGTGAAGCATTTCCATTTATTGTATGTGATAAAGATAGTAAAGTTAACAAGTGCCTGTTTTAGTTTTAATAAATGTACACATTACAATGCAAAAAGGGAAGAAAGGCTGGGCAAAAGCATGCTTAAGTTAATATTCTGTAATCTTGAGTTGTTGGGGTGGGGATGGGTATAAAAGTGCATAGATTAAATATATGTAGAGTTGATATCTTCTCTCCTACTTTTGCATAAGTGAATGTCTGGTTTAAGGTCCTTTTCCTAATCTAATATTTTTTGTGTAAACAAGTCAGTAAGAGGACAGTGTAATAAAACATTTTTCTTTGGCAACTAAATATTCAGTTTAAGTCAAAAGGCTTGGAAATGAGGACAGCTGTACATTTTGTACTTGTTTCTATGGAAACAAACTGAGTGTAGGGGCAAGCAATAAAAGCCAGAACACTCTTTATAAGGCTAAAGGCTAATGTTTTCCGAAATGATATACACTGTTTTTCACATCTGGGAGTGAAATAAAGATAAGACAAGAATAGACAGCAATTGGTGTAAGTAGGTTAGGTTAAGTAATGCCTGTGCATGCAGCTGTCAATTTGGGATAATTATTCCTATCAAGAGGGTTAAACTTAATCATCTGAAGATGTACTTTTTTGTGTGTTTGTTTTAAATTAATAGGTTCTGGGGATCTTTTTTTTGTTACAGGGGTTTCATTAAAAGAAAAAGTCTTGCAAAATGTGACATAGGTTCAAATGGAGATGACAAGAAACAACTATATAAAGGATCAACCTGCCAAATATTTGTGGGTGTATGTAACAGAAAAATAGACATTTAATAAAGCTGACATATACAATAGGTGGGAATAATAACTTCCTATCATAATGGCTGCACTAAACATATTATTTTGGAACATCATGGGTATAAACAAAAGTAAAGTATTGAATTATCATAAGAAATGCAGAGTGCAAATGGCAGTGGTACAGGAGACACATCTGGAAAGAAGTGAGCATGTGAATTTGATAAAGAAAGGATTTCAGGATGGATATTCAGCAGAATACCAGGGACAAAGGAGAGGGGAAGTACGTGTACTAATTACTAGAGGAGCTCCAACAGTGACAGGAAAGGGAAAATGATAGCAATGATAGCGTTGTGGTAGTAAAAGGCTACTAGCAAGGGAAGAGAATTATAATGGCATGTATTTATATTCCACCTAAATCAGCTGTTATGGAGCTTAATAAAATTTTTGGAGAAGTAATCATCTTTCATCAGGGAATATTACTTATTGGTGGGGACTGGAACTTGGTACACAACAATATGCATATATCTGGGGGCCTAGAATGGAAAATATTACAAAATAAGGTAGATTTCTGAGGAAATTTATGAAAATATTTAGTATGGAAAATGTTAATTCAGTACTATGAACTCAGAGAGAATTTACACATTATTCCCCAAGTTACAATGACTAGGCTAGAGTAGACAGAAATTATATTTCACAGAAACATATGCTCACAAGTGAAAGCCTTGACCCACATTAAATATTTCAGATTCTGTGCCAATAGAAACTAAGATAAAAATATAGTGTAATGAATTAAAAATGAGATATCTACTTCTTATAAAGACAGGAATTTAAAAAATGGGTAGTGAAAATTATTTAAGAGTTTTTAGGAAAGATAGAAATTTCTTCAGAAGTTACAGCTAGTGCATGAGATAACATGAAAGTGGAGTTAAAAATAGAGAAGAAATAAAAGGAAAAATAGATATGGTTAATAATTAACAAGTATTATTGTATTATTTAAAGGGGATGATAAAATTAAAGTATTGCAGAATATGGAGATTCTTACAGAATAAGAAGGGGCACAACATCTGCATAATACATGAGTTTAGAAAGATTACTGTTAAGCAATTGTTTTTTAATAACTCCCGAGCATAAAAACTCTGAGCATGGCTACTTAGGCAACAAAAATTAGAAAGGGTTGTTGCCAAACTTAAGGAGCCTATAACAAGAATAATCAGATACTTCAGAATTTTTATGAACATTTCTATAAAGCAGAGGAAATGAAGAAAAGCAAAAATGGAAATATTTATGGAAGACGTACGGATGCCAAGGTTAGAGGTAGATGAGAAACAGTTAAGGAGATGAGATATAACTTGTGATATATAATCAAGTCTCTAGGATCAGATGGTATTCCAGTGTAAGTTTGGAAACAAGGAGGGAAGAAAATGATAAAGCTCTGGAAAGTTCTGTTTAACAGTGTTTTAAAAGGAGGGGAAGTGCCAGCATCCTGGAAGAAAGCTGTGGTAGCTGTAATACCTAACAATGGTAAAAATCCATTAGACCCAGCTTCCTATAGGGCCATTTCAGTTTTAAACTATGATTATAAAATGTTTGTCTATAATAGCTAAATAGCAAAGGTGCTGTCAAAATGAATATATATGGGCCAATGCGGTTTTGTGGAGAGGGGGCTAACATTTGACTGACAGCACTAATAGAACAATGCTGATCTAGAGGGAAGCAGAATATAAAGAAATACTGTTTTTGGTGGTTCTTGAAACAGAGAAAGCATTTGCCAGAGTAATCTGTGATTTTATGAGTAGGGAATGGAGCATTTGCATTCTGTGATATAGTAATATTAATTAGGAGGATATATGAGGGGGTCAGAGGCAAATATTTAAGTGGGAGATTCCTGTCTGATAAGTTGTGTCTGAACAGAGGAACCGGGCAGGGGAGTCCTCATCCCCCCTTGTTATTTGCATTATGTTTAGAGTCACTGGCAAAGAAAATAAGGGACCCAGAAATTAAAGGATATAATTAGTATGTAAATCAAGAAACGTTGTCTTTATTTGCAGACTATATTTTTTTTACCTGATAAAACTAGGACATCTCAGTGTGTGGAACATTCTGAGACAGTTTCAAGTTTATTTCAGGATATACAATTAATGAAACAAAACAAAATATATAGCTGTAAACTCTGTACCCACATACAAATTATTTCTGCAATAGACATTCATGGGGACATGATAAAATGAAAGATTTAGGAGTATGGGTTAAAAAGGCTTTGGTTATGGCAGCTAAGGATATATGTGAGACTAAACAAAAGATAATACAAAAGCTGAGAAACTGGAAACTCCTGTCTATGGATATGGATAGCAAGATACAAGCAGTGAAAATGTTTTTAGCCACTTTAGTTTTATAAACAGGTCAGGCATATTTTTATCAACCAAAGGAGGATTTATGGACAGTAATCAATAAAGAGTTGAAGAATTTTATCTTGGAAGGGAAGAGGATGAGGATCAAATAGGATGTGTTGATCCTTCCAATAGAACAAGGTGGTTTAGGATTACCAGACTTGAAGGGATATGTTAGAACTACACAGTTAAGGCTCATATAGATTACACATGCAGAAAAATATAATTCAGTGGAAAGAGATGATGATGAAGCAGGGGGAAATTCAAGAAATGAGGAGAGAGTGGGATTTTGGATACAGATCCTTATGGAGAATAGCAACAGACATACAGAATATTGCACTGATAAAGTTTAAGAAAGTATTCTAGGAACTAAGCCAGTATGAAACTGGAGAAAGGAGGTTCTGCCAATAGGGATGACTGCAGTTAGGGGTACAGAGAACAGGCAAGTGAGTTTGGAATTTTCTGGGGAAAACTGGCAAAGGAACCAAGGTATTGGGAGCAAATAACTAGAGAGAGAGAGAGAGAGAAAGGTAGTAGAATGGGAAGAGGCCAGGAAAACATTTGGACTGCAGAGTTGAGACTGGCTTCCCAATCAGGGATTGATATCAGATTATAGGCAAAAAGAAAGAGATAGGGGAATCCTAAGAGAATGATCTGCTCTGCTAAAGTTTTTATTTGAATCTAGAACGCAGGCTGTTGTTAAAAAAGGATAATTAGTAGGGTATGTAAAATATTGCATTATAACTATAGAAATTAATCAAAGGAGGTTAGAAAAGACTGGGATAAGAGACTGGATACGCAATTCATGGGGAAACAATGGGAGGACAGATGTATGGCTACCAAATATGCAACACATTCTAGAAGATGTAGGATTTTTGCTTGGAAGAGTTTGCATAGGTATTTTTATACCCCTAGTAGACTCCCTTTCCTCATGTAGATAGCAAATGTAAGTGTGATGGGGAAGAAAGAAGTAACTTGGAACATATGAGTTGTTAAACTTTAAAGCTCCCTACAGAGTACTATTTCAGAAATATTGGGTGAGTAAATGGATATAACTAAGGAAATAATTTTTTGAGTTGGGTACAACATCTGAATTGCCTAGACATAGTCAAGCCTTGTTAAGTTTAATTCTGGTGATTGCCCAAAAAGCAATTACTAGAAAATGGAAATAAAGGCTAAATGAACTGTATTTGAAGTATTGAATAAAGAACTGGAAATTGGGTCTTTAGAAAAGGATAGGAGCAAATAACAGAAAAAATGTAAGTTGTGGGAAAAATACATGAAGAATGCATAATAATGTTTTAGAGAAGGAGTGAGGTTTAAGGGGAGACAAGAATTGAGCAATTTATTTACTGTTGGATTGATGATAATTATATAAAATAATATAGGTAATATGTAATGTCTGTAACTGTGAACACATTAACATGGTTTGTTTTGTTTTATATAAATGTATGTTTGGCTATTTCTTAAGTGATAATTCAATACAGGTGTTAAAATAATTAAATAAAGAATGGAGCTTGCAAGATAATAGGTGAGTCAGATAAAAATAAGTAATTGAGACTACATTGTAATGTTATTGAAGAGGAGGAGTGCTATGAGTTTCACAGGAAGTATGGCAAAATTGAAATTCAAACCTTGTGAGTTACCTGTGTTTATAAGCACACAAGGAAGCAGTGTCTTGTGTTTAATCAGTTTTGTAGAAGCCATGTTAAGTAACATTTTGGAAAGATGGGTGAAAGTAAAGAAAGGTGAATGTTGTTGAACAGTACCATGAAATGAGCTATTTGTTTGTATTAATCAAGAGAAATGAGTTGATATACTAAAGTCTGAAAATACACCTGAGGCAAGGAAATAAGTGCAAGTTAGTCTGCTGTAAAGAAATGCTTACGCTTTATAATCAAATGTTAAATTTAAACCAAAGGTGCAGACTTGTAATATTTTTTCTGAAGATACCTTTGAAAACTGGGCTAAGATGCCCAGAAAAGAGAACTGCATACACAAGACTGACTTAGAAAGGGCAGTAAAGAAAAATGGTTTGGTGAAAGGCTTCTCTGAAAGTATGTACAAGGTCTCATTTCACATTGTAGTACTTAAAGAAGGTGATCTGTGTAATTACTTGGATAATTTAGGCTTGCAAGAAACTAGAAATTATACAATTATTTCAGAGCATGAAAGCAATGAGCGACTCTCTTCTTATATACATTCAAGAACAGTTCACTATCACAGAGACATGCTGAACATTGTGCAAAGTCCAGCAATGATATCCTTCAAGACTATATTGACTTATTTACAGGCTTAGTAAGTCTGCCAGAAGAATATTACCTATACTACTGATAGTGAGCCGAGCTCCAAGGCAAATACTATAACTCACAGCAGTAGACATGAGCAGACATTAAAGTAAATGGAAAACTTAGATGCCACAAAAAAGCAGAGTGAGACACGTGGGTGAATAGTAGGTTTACCTTTGAATAACTGAAAATCAAGAATGCGGACAGCTAGATGTGTGAACCTTATTATTGAAAATCTGCATTACCGATTCACATAATGTAAAATAACAGATAGTGGAAAATCCATTTTCGACATTTTTTGAACGTGCCCATATGCCACGTAACTCCTGTGCATATAGAGATAAACAACTGACCCGAACACCAACCACTTGCAGATCAAAGTACTGTACAGAACGGTAATTGGTTCCGCAAACAGCACGTTATATTTACATCAATTCAGCGGTTTACAGTCCATATTCAAAGTGCAATCACATCTATTAACCAAAACATTTCACCTCCATAAATGCTCCATACTGTAGTATGCTCCACTTCAAACGTCTTCCAAATTAAGTAAAATCAGTGCACCGTGTTTAAAATGAACAGTGTTTACCAATTAACTTCACAAACCCTCATGAATTCAGCCCTATTACAGAGGAGCCTTTCAAAGAAAGCTTCTTTATCCATCAGCCTTTTCCATTTAGGGGACGATGGTACACACAAATCATGCCTAATCCGTAGATCATCCACATGGCTTTGCTCCAACTGGATGGCATGCAACACATCTAACAAGTATAACTGTTTTTTCCCCATCAAACTGCATAGCCTTCTATGCCATCCTTCTATGGCATTTTGGCTATGAGGATAGCCCATTGTGCAAGTGTCATACTGATTCCAGAAGGGAATTTCAAATGTAAGTGGCAACTTTTCGGACGTTGATTCACGCATACCTATCTACATGGTCTATCTAGGATATAATTCTCCTTGAAGAAAGTACACAGGGCTTACCATTTTCTGGCATATCTGCCTCAATCTCCACAAATGTGCATGCAACATCCTCTGGGGAAACAAATGCCAGCACTGGGATTTCTTTGCAAAGCATAGCAAATGCAACATTGCTTCCAAATTTGGAGGCCAAATGTAACTTCTGAATCTGATGCCAGACAATCTAGCAGAAGTGAAACCAGCAACCCTTAGCAACAGACCCACTTAGATGCCTTTTTATACAATTTAAGGGTGCTCCTTCAAAATCAGTAAGGCCCATATTAGGCATTAATCTCAAATTGTGACGCATGCATAACTCCAACACAATACTCCAAAACATATCATAGCATTGCTCAGACTTGCTAGGCAAAATGCCATACACCACCGGGATAACTTTCCGACAGTTTGTACTATCCAACGCACTGTATATACTGTATACCTGGTGACATTCAGAGGTGCTGATTGGAAAAGTGCCATCTGCCATTATGTACTCAGAGCTACAAAGCATTCTCAGGTTATCCACGGTAGTTATTACAACTAAGTGACCAGAACTATCATTGTCACAGCTTCTGTGATGTACTATAAAGGATCCCTATTTAATGGGTAACATGTCAGGGGTCAAATCCCTCAATGAGTGCATGGCTTTAAAGGTGGCCGCTTTCTTTTTGCATCTATGTCTAGTGATGGTTTGTTTTAATGCAGTGGTGTTAGGTAGTTCATGAATGACATCCGAAGAGGTAGTGGCTAGTACTTCAGAGACCACCTTACAAGGGTCCTCTATAGAGTGTTCCGCCCATCTTTTCAACTGATCATGTGCCAGGAATATCTCTGTTTTAAGGACATCAGGGGCATGATAGTGCTCAGTACTCTTTAATAATTTATAAACATCACACTCCACTTCAGTTACACACCTGCCTTTACACTTTTCCTTATTTTTTTCTTATTCAACACCAATACTGCTTCACATTTACAGCCTTCTCATGATAGTATTGATACCCATCTACTACCAACAATTTCTTCCCTCTCTGTGTTTTGGTGGTGACATACACAGTAATCAGTATTCCCGGCTTATAGTTCGACATACCTGCTTCATCAGCCTGTAAATATACAGATGTCATACGGTTAAGATAAACCCACTAAACACTTATTTCATGTTTAGAACCTTTCTGTTTGCTCCTTACCTGCATTGCGTCTTGGGTACTTGTTTATTATTTCCAACTCTGCTAGCTATGCTAAGCAGATCTGGAAAGGTATGAAGGACTAGTTATTGTACCAGATACACTTCCTAATATCGTAACAACACTTATGCTCGCATTCATATATGCGAAAAGTAATAGAGCGAATTGCAGAGTGCATTCGCATTCATGTTATTCGCACATAATATATTTGAGCACATTAAATCTTTAAATATACTTCTGCTAACCTGCAGTTCGACCTTGTGCATTTCTTCTAAGTAAAGATAATCTGAATAGTATGGTAACAATTCTAAAGCAACAGAATATTGACATGTGTATCTAACCACATTACCCATTGATTGATTGATTCATTATATTTAAAAAAATGTTCTCTTCAGTGCCAGATATTACAATTCTTTTATATTATCTGCAAACTGGGAATTTAGGCAGATAAAGGTAGATGAAGAATGCTAAAGACTGTGTATTTTAGTAAGGCATTACGAAAATATAGATTCTTTAAACTTCCATTTGGTATTTCATTAGCGTGAGAAAGATTTCACAAAAGCAGTCACACAGGTAACTGAGGGCTTGGAAGGTGTTCAATACATTACATTTGATATATTATTGTAGGATTAGACAGAAAAAGAGCATTACAAGAGATTTATATATCTGGAACTTAGATTAAGACAACATAACTTCTTGTTAAATTAAGACAACAGAATTTCATATTAAATATAAACAAACATAAACTAAAATTAACAATCCTGAAATGCATGCATCATAATCTAACATCAGAGAGTCTGAAGTCTAATACAAAAATGTAGGAGTAGTTTTAAAAATGCCAAAGCCTGAGAGTGTCATTACAGAGGTTTCTAGGAATGCTGAAGTATTTTGTAAAAGTTGTGTTTGACTTGTTGGGCATGGTATAGACAAAGAATGGAAATATGAGCAGGAGAATAGCTTTGAAATACTTACATTAGTTACAGGAGCATCAATATTAAAATAATGTGTTGTGAATAAGGCAGAATGGTATAGGAGCTGTTATCTTACAAAGAATAGACTAGTTACTTGTGGATCAATAACATTTGCAGATGCACAAAAAATGTATGCTCAGAAAGAAAAAAATGTACTGTTAGTAGTGTAGAGATATGAGATATTGCATGAATATGCCTATAGTAAACAAACTGAAGTGGAAAGAGACCAGAAATCCTTTCAAAACATATTCAGAGAATCTTTGTGCAAGAATCAGCCTGGACTACAGAGAATATCACTTAATCTAAGGGAGTATGACTTGAAAAAATACAGACTTGGGAAAAATGGCATGTAGCAGATATGATTAATAGAGCAAATATACCAATGGCTCATGAAGAACATCTAGAAGAAGAAGAAGAATTAGTTACCTATGACATGAAAAATAAGGAATTCCTCAGCATACTGACACTTACTTAGAAGTATACTGAAAGAAGTTACAGTGAGAGGTTGACCTGAACAAAAATTATCAGGAAGGAAAGAAATTCATTCTTATTTTTCTTTTTGGAAAGGCTTAAGATTTAGGGCAGGATTCACAAAGCCTCCGTGTAAGAGTTAGCAAGTCTTATACGGAGGCTGCAGTTAAACGGGGTGATGTCAGCATGCCATGCATATTCATGAGGGCATGCTGAATCATGCCCTAGGCTAACATGGTCCATGTAGCAAAGTAGGGGGCGTGTCCGCATGGCGAGTCCTGCAAAGGGACACACCCCCAGAAGAATCACAGTCCCGAAAGGAAACTCCCACGAGCGAGTCCGCGGAAATGTCAAGAAACACAACATCACACATGCCCCCACAGACTATAAACCCAACTGAAATGTAAAACGTAAAAATGAACAGTTTAATTTTTTTTTATAATTTCAAAAATGTTTGCCCATAATTGTGCTCGTTTGCGCGGGTGTGCCCTTCGCTCAGGCACAGTTAGCAGTCATTGAAAAAGCATATAAGATCTAAATATGCAAAATAAGCCAAGTAGCAATAGTGTAGCGGTAGAGACGTTGGCCAAAGAAGAGGTAGTCACGGTTCGAGCCCCAACAACATCATTTTTTATTTTTAGTGAAATAAGCAAGAAACAATCCCCTGACATATATGTATATATATATATATATATATATATATATATATATATATATATATATATATATATATATATATATATATATATATATAAAACTATAATTTAAGTAAAATGTAATGAAATGGGCCATGTTTTTATGAAGAAATCTGACACAATAAAAAAAAATATTTTATATGTGCCCATAGCTGAGCAGCGCTTTAACAAGCTGAGTATGTTTGCCCGTAGGTGACCAGTGGTTTAACAGGTGTAATATAAGTGCCTGGAGTTGAGCAGCGCTTTAACACTCTGAAACTGTGTGCCCGTAGTTGCGCAACATTTCTCACAGCGTAATATGCATGCTCATAGCCAAATAACGCATTAACCAGCCTAACCCATTTGTGCAGAGCTGCGCAGCGTGCCAACCGGCTTACTGGTGGGCAACATTGAGCAACCTGTATCAAAGCTGCCTTTAAAGAGACACACCTCCTAGCCTGTCTAGACAGTAGTAAAATAAAAAAAGCAATGCCCAGGCTCGAACCCAGGATACTGTGCATCATAGTCAAAGTACTGAACCACTAAGCCATGACAGCTGTACTGAAAATGCAGTATTAGCATATATATAGGAATGAATGGAAATAGAAGCATGACAAAGCAGGTTTTTTTTAAGCTGATACAATTCCAAAATGGCCAGTCATAGATAAGTGCGGGAAAAACGGCATATATAAGTCCCATAGGCGGGAATACACAGCATAACTGATTGTGGAACCTATTTGCAGTCAGGATGGCAGGTGTAGGAGAGGGTAGTCACTTCCGAGCACAGAGTTGGGGTGTTGAGGAGTCCAAATACATGGTTTGGCTCCTAGTCCATGATCATGAGGCTCAACTCATGCAGGGCCAGGTTCTGTGGGGAGCGTACAAGGCAGAGGCGTGGAACCGGTTGGCACATGATCTCACCAGTGCCACAGGTATACCAAGGACTGGTGTACAGGTCCATCACCACCATGCAGACCTGAAGAGACAAAAGCAGGACCAACTGAACCGTTGGATCCAGGAGGCCCGGCAAATGCCCAACGCCCCACTACTGAGTAAGTATCCATGTAATTATGTATGTAAGGAATTATCCTAGCTGAGATTATGGAGATGTATGTTCCAATATTACTTCATTTATATTACAGCTGCAGGTGTGCGTTCTGCGAATCGGCGAGCCTATGGTGATAGGCTGGAGCGGTTGCGCCACCAGGCAGGTTAGTAATTATTTTTCTGTAATTGTTATACAATATAAGTGAGACAGCTTGTAAAAGAGTTCAGTGTAGTTACATATTAATAAAGTTCAAATAACACTAGAAGAAAGATTCTGCTAGTACTGTATGATTAGATAAGTGATGCAGCCTGTAATCCAGAAATAAAAATGAAACAAGTCTGAAATAGAGATTTCCCACCTGTATTGTAATATCAGATAACCTGCTGCAGCCTGAAAATTAGTGGTAAACAAGCTAAAGACAATAGACATGTATCAAATACATCCCCTTTGAAAATCTGCCATATGAAACAAGTGAGTCTGTTGGAAAGGATTGTTGTAACCAAGTATGACATGTTAATATGCCTAGAATAAAGTACCATCTTGAATTGTAAAAATAAAACAAGTGAGAGTGTGAGAAAGAGGTATGAATCGACCAAGAAAGCTGTTATAACTTCTGAATAAAGTATACTGCAGTCAGTACATAATGAAATGAATGAGACAGCCACAACCAAACAGTGAAATGTTTGAAATAAAGTACTGAAGCTGGAATGTGTCTGTCCCACAATTTGGATATGTTGCTGTACCCTTGCAATATGGAGATAGTATGGTTGTATGAAATAATGAACATCCACAGTTGTCTAGAGCCATATAAATCAAATGTAGCAGGATGCTGTACCTGAAAACAGCCAGATATGAACGTGTATGAATAAAAATGCAATGTATATTAATGTAGCAGTAACAGTCCCATCACCAACATTCCTAAGGTTACATATAGGAAACTGTAGTAAGACCTGTAGGGTATATATATCTGCAGCTACTAGAGATGTACAGCATATGTATAGGTAGTTGAAGTTGTTAATGAAATATTTTTTCACCCTACCCTATATTCACAAATAATGCCATTCCACAACAAACTGGGTATGTGTATTCACAATTAATTCCTATGGACATTTGTCCTGTTGGTTCAAACATATTTGCACGTACGTTGCTGCATGTGCCCTGCTCACATATCCAAACCTGATGGCCTGTTGCCATCAATCAACCCTGCATGCTGTTGGATTGTGTACTGTTGTTTAAAATACGCATGTGTTATGCTTGCTGTTCAATGTTTGGAATTCATGGGTGTTTGGTTAATGGGAATACTGATGCATGCTGTTACAACTAATTTTGAATGATATTGTTTGTTACTAACCCAAAATGTCATAAAATATTGCTAAACATAGGACAACAGGGAAGACGGGCTCCAGCGGACCCACCTCTCCCACCTCGGCTGGCGAGTGCACCTGGCACTAGTGCCCAGGCCGGAACCTCCTCCGGTGGCCCTGTGCCACCTTCGGGTGGAAGCGCTGCAGGGAATGGGGCTCGTCCCCCCTCTACAAGCGTGGCCAAAGGAGACCGTCCACTCACCCTCCAAAGTGTCCGGTCTGTGGTGCGTAGCGAGATCAGGCATTCTGTGCTTGAACCCCTACGCCAGCTTGAGGCTCAGGTGGCACAACTCACGGGTGTGCCTGCTGCCCGTCCTACACAGCCCCCAGTCCTGGGCTGTGAAGGCACAGTGGTAACTGCCCATGGGTGGGGATCTCAGTTCCACTGTTGCCATCTGTGGGCTCATGGGCTCGCGATATCCAAACATCCATCCCCGTCAATTGTGTTACCCCCCCACATGTGTCATACTCTGCCCCTGTATGCATCTTGTGTGTCTTGTCTGTTAACCTCCCCGACCTACCTCCCCAAATATACCTACTTCCTGTACCTCACATTCCACTCTCACCTGAAAAAAAAATAAAAAAAGGGCACTCTGTTTCTGCAAAAAAATTACGCCCCATACATAGCTGCCCATTTTGCAGACATGTCTGCTGGACATGTGAACTGGTAATTACAATTGGCTGTACAAAATATTTTGTTGTCCTCACCCCTCTCTCAGGAGTGGAAGGTTTCAAATTTCACACCAAATTGCACACATATGCACAGCTGTTGCTGATAAAGATATGGGCAGCTATGCGCCTTTCCTACATCCTTTCTGAAAATCCTGAGCTTGTTTTCCTACTGCCCTACCCTCTTTATGCCCCCTTTTTCACCACATTCCTATCTCCCCATTTTCTTTTCTTTCAAAGAAATTAGCGTGGATGTCCGCGAGAGTAAGCACTTTTAAGCAGTAGTAAGCGGGTGTGAGCTTGTGTGCGCTTAGCTAAGCGTGTGTGCGCGCGAAGCTAAGCAGCACTGTGCATGCGTGAGCTCCACGCAAACCAGCGCTAACCCGCTTACAACTGCTTAAAAGTGCCTTAGTCATTCTGAATGACAAGGCCTGTAGTCTGCTCAGCAGCAAAATAAAATTCCTCTGTCAGTCTCGAACACAGGACCTTGGAAACACTAGTCTGCATGACTTACCACTAAGCCATGACTGATATACAAGAACTTTGTGATGAAAGCAATACATCATGAAATAGTGGGACTGAATGTAAAGGGAATATAGGAAGGCTATTACACAAAGCTTTTCTTGTATCTTTACTGGCAATTCTTGTGGATTTGTATAACGTTAGTGTGAGAAGAGAAACAGCCATGCTAGTCGGTAGCTAGTAGATAATACTGTGACAGTAGCACCTTGCAAACCACACGCACTATCAGAGCAGGATAAACACTGCCATATTTGAATAGGTAAGAGGCCAGACCTTGCAACTGTGACTGATTTACAGGGATGTCCCTGATTTGAAAACAAATGTTAACCGTGCCCCACTGACTCCCTGTGAAATGTACTAACAGTAGGCAGAAAGGAGTTTTATCCCACGTAATGGTAACTGTCAATTACTGAAAGTATGCACTACTTGCATGTCAGAAATGGTGTAGTAATACATATGCTCAAAATACCCCACAGTCACAACTGCAGAATATCTGAAATATATCATGGGTGTATCCCACTGATATGTACCATTCCCTGAGGCTGATAAAAGATACACCTGAGAGTATCTGAGGCCTGCAAGTGTCACAAACTCACAGGCATATCATTCTGTCTGCTGTCACACACTCTGTGAATAGCTGTAGAATAGCTTCCACAAGCATACCCACATGTAGGTGTACAACCCACAAATATCAAAGGATGTATCCAACTAATAAAATAAGGACAGTATAGCAGTTTACAAGCGCTGCATGTGCCTGCTATCCATAACTGTTAGTACAAAGTACAAGGCCCCACTACTGCTCAGCAGCAAAATAAAATACCCTTGTAGGTGTCAAGCCCCACACCTTGGCCAGACCAGACTGCATGCAGTACCACCAAACCACAACAAACATATAAGGAATTGCTGCTGAAAGAAATATAGCAAGCATTACAAGGCATGAATGTAAATGGAAAATAGGAAAGCCATAGCAGCACATTCCAGTAAAGACACCTAGCAGGCATTCAAGGAGTGAATGTAAAGGCCAAATAGTGAAGCCATAGCAACAAATTGCAAGAGCCACTGCTTTATACCAGTTACTCCACAAGTCCCACAGGAAAGCACATACTACCATTTAAACAGTATTAGTATTATTAGGTGTCAGTTAACATACACACTGAGAAAAATAAACTGGAGGAAGCAATAGTCGGGTGTCAGTACAACATGCATTTCAGTGCCTACAACACAGCCTGAAATATGAGAGACATACCAACCTTTACACTCACAGAACAGTGTCCACAGCATACCAGCATGGTCCCCACCTTGAAAATCTGAAAGGCTACGCCTACCTAACCTAACATTTTATAGCACTGTCCTGAAATCACAGTGAGAACTGCAATTACCACACAGCAGGCTGCATGCAATTAGTAAATGCTGGCTAACAACTGGTGCAGAGGCCATCACATGCACATGTGCATATACCTACAAAAGCAGCCTGTACTCCCAGTCCACACATGCAATACTTTCATTGCAACATCTGGAGGGAGAGACAGAGAGAGAGAGAGAGAGAGAGAGAGAGAAAAAAAAAACAGAAAAACAGAAAAAGAGACACAGAGACAGCCACCAAAAATAAAACAATAAAAAACAGCAAGCTAACCAGCAGCAGGCCACCAAGCAGCAAGCCATCACAAACAGCAGTGACAAACAAAGGTAATGTAAACTAATAATCTAATAGTCTACATACTGTGAACCCTCCATATGTGTTAGCAGTCTGTATCTATATATATATATATATATATATATATATATATATATATATATATATATATATATATATATATGAAGATGTGCATAGGGCAGGGGACATACTGCAACTGTTAGTGAAGGCTGGACATACATATGTATGTGAAGGTTGCTATGTGCACATATCAATGTAGGTTGTAGTGCAGCATTACAATGTAGGTTGTACAGTAATGGATGTTTAGCAGTATGTTAGTGTGTGTATTTGTATGTGTAAATAAAAAGGTATATATATATATATATATATAAATATTATATATATACATATATATATATATATATATATGTATGTATATTTATATATGTATATATATATATATATATATATATATATATAATATGCATATATGTATACATAGAGAGGGATGTAGAAATAGATAGACGTATATAGATAGATAGATAGAATATGTATATACATATATATGTAATAGACACATACATATATAGATATGGGAACACTTCACATAATCGAATTACTGAAATCTCGAATTGCATATGGTCGAGACCATATGATCGAGATTTCAGTAAATCGAATATGTGTAGTGTGTAAAAATAAGAGTTTACTTACCTTAATACATTGCGTGCACACAGAGGCAAGGATTCTTGTACGCTCTGTGTGTACGTAATGTTTTTTTTTTTTTGCGGTGTTGACAGGAAATGAGAAATCTCCCATTTTGCGCTTCCACATACAGCGCAAGACGGGAGATTTCCCATTTCCTCACTGTAGCATGATCTTGGAGTTGGTATATTTAAGTAGGGGTGTGTGGGGGGCAACCCCCCCCACATGGGGGGTGCAGGGGTCCCCCCTGCAAAAGCAAAGTCTGTCTTTTTTTTTTTTTGGTTTTGCTTCAGAAGTTCGAGTTTACGAAACTCAATCTTTTGCTTACGGTTATGTTCAGTTCGAGATTTTGTAAATTCGAGCTTCTGAAGTGAATCCATATATATATATATATATATATATATATATATAGATACATACACATATACAGACAGATATGAATGTCTATAGATATGTATGTATATGAATATCTCTCTCTCTCTCTCCCCCTCTCTCTCTCTTTATATAAATATATATATATATATATATATATATATATATATATATATATATATACTGAAAGAGGCACAAGTGTGCAGATGTATTGCAACAGGTGCCTGGTGACAAAGGCATGGACTGAACACCAGTTTGGATACTGGAGTACCATACCCCATTCCAAAACACTTGCACCACTAACCACCACATATGTGGTTGAATACCTACTACTGGATGTGTCAGGAGGGAACATGGGAAACAAGTGTACAATAGCCTCCCCTTTGATATTCACAGTGGCACACTAGTCTTGTAATACCTGTACATGGTACGTGTCAGCAGAAATGGTGTGTCAGCTAGGGAAATGTAGGTCACTGTACCCCTCTACACCTCACAATGTCCTACACGGTATGTACCTCCCATGACAACTACAGAAAGGGAGAAGGACACAGTCATACCTAACAAACAGTGATAATGCCCTCAAACACATTACCTATGCAGAGTGACTGACAAAACCCCAGACAGAGTGTCTCTCAAACTACCTACACAGAGGTTACCACTGCTAGATATACATAGTTAAGTCACACCCATAACAGTTGTCAACAACCATGGTAACACATCACAATATCTCCAGCCTAAATGACCTATGTCTACCACCCTTGGCACCGCAGTAAAGAGCACATGGTAGAGGTACAGGTTCCTACCCACAAATAAGCCATACCCTGGAGTAAACTACACAGCATTAAGAAGCAAGGCTCCCCATTAGTAGATGTCAGACATACCCCTGTTGAATGTTATGCAGATAGGTAATATGCCATATGAGTCACCCTGTGTAACTGTTTGACAGGAGCAAGTACAATCACATTACATGTGTCCCAAGGGGCAGGGTAGCATAACAGTATGCTGCTGTAGGCCCAGGGCCAATAGCATACTACCTGCCTATGACACAATGCACACACACATGTACTCATTGCAATACCAACTATGTGAGGTGGAATGAGTGTGCCACTGACTGTGTGCAAGGTCTGTAATGGTATGATTGCTCAGCATGACTTTGTGTCTGTCATGGTAGTGTGTGTCCTTGGTGTGAGGCCAGAGAAAGATGTGTCAGGTATTGGGATACAAACATACTACATTGCCATATGTTGTGCTGTGGTTACCTGTATGTGACTGTGGTGCAGGTATGGTTATGACAACAAAGACTACGGTGCATTACCAGTGAAATTTGTACTGTGCATTGCATGCATTACATGGGTTGACAATGTTTCCCATACATTACCTTGATACAAACTCCAGTGTGAAGCTGTGCATTGGACCTCAAACAGTGTGCCGACTGATGGAGTATACTAGTTTGTTGTATGGAATGTGCCAGGCACTGTCACACAGTTGTTGGCTGAGCACTGATATGTAGTCATTTACATGTGTATCCCCCAATAGACAGACAGATGCTATATATGGCAGTTCAGTGATATCACTACAGTAGAGTATTATGTGTGCCATATCACTTGCTCACATATTTTTCTTTTCCTTCCAGGGTGATGGTGCACCAGTGCAACCCCACGTACTCTGCTGCAGAGGAAGAGGAGATACACCAGAGCCTGGTGCAGGATTTTGCCACACTCTTTTCCCACACCAGCCAGAACCAGCAGGAGAGGGCTACACTGTGGCAAGACCTTGTCCGTCGGGTAAATGACATAGGCATGCATAACCGGACATATGAGCAGGTACGCCATCACTGCAGTGATTTAATTAGAAATGTTCGTCAGCGTGCATCTGATATCCACAGGCAACAGCTTGCCACAGGTGGTGGGGCGGCTGTACACCCCCCCTCACCAGACTGGAGGGGCTCCTCCTAAGTGTTGTGGCTCCAGCCCAACAACAATAACATCTGCACACATGTATAATGATGGAGGCTGGAGCCACCCAGCATGAGGACTTGGAGTGTGCCGGTAACATGCCATATCTATAGTTGACTGTTCTCTACACTGGTAGTTTATGCATGTGTGAGGTGTGTACTGTGTTTGTAGCTGTTATCCTGGTAATTATTGTGCAAGAGTGATATTCTCAATATCAGCAGTAGACCTGTGAAAGCCAACTGTTGTACTACTGAACTGTATCATACTCACAGTACCAATGGCACAGTTGTGACCACTGACAATAAATGTCTTATTTGTGCAGGACCCTCTGGTGTAACAGCAAGGCAGCCAATCCATGCTGGTGAGTGTGTAATAACAATACCTTTAATACTGATGATAATAATAGTAATAATACCCTCAAACGGTATTGCTATGTGTTTGATTGCAGGTGTGTTTGTGTCTGTGTGTTTGTATCTCATGTACTGAGGAGTGGAGGAGTGTGCATGTGTGTATGTGTGCATGTGTGCATGTGTGCATGTGCCCATGTGTGCATGAGTGCATGTGTGCATGTGCCCATATGTGCATGTGTGCATGTGCCCATGTGTGCATGTGTGCATGTGCCCATGTGTGCATGTGTGCATGTGCCCGTGTGCCCATGTGTGCATGTGTGCATGTGTGCATGTGTGCATGTGCCCATGTGCGCATGTGTGCATGTGCGCATGTGTGTATGTGCCTGTGTGCATCTCTGGTAACATTGTGTACACATTGTAAACTGTGTTTCCTGTCTTCCTCTCACAGGTTCTGGTGTTGCTCTGGTGGTGTGCAGCAGGGAACCTGAATCCGCTGCTGGGGATAGTGATAATGATGATACCTGTGTAATGGCACAGGGAGGTGTGCCAGGGTCCGTTGTTGGTCAGCCAATCGACAGTACACAGCTGTCAACCCCAACAATGCGCACAGTCATCCTGCCCATACATCCATTGTCACCAATGTCCCTAGGTGATGGACAGCATCAGTGGGCATTGACCAGGGTAATGTGGTATCAGTGGCACATGCATCCCCTCACAGCAGCCACGGCCAGAGTCCTGACATGGTACCACACAGGCAGATGTCCACGGGTTCTCATGGGAGCATTCGTGGTCGTACTGCCCCTGTCAGATGTGCCCACAGAGGTCTTTCAAACTCAGCTATGTTCCGGGCTGTAATGCAGGCACAGTGACGTATGGAATGATACACCAGACAGGGTCTGAGGGAGCTGAGAGCACATCGCACTGCTATGAATGACACTATGCGTGACGTTGCGGCTGCCATCCATAATTTCACTGAGGTCATTGACAGATGTTGGGGGGACACATTAGATCTGTTCCACAACTACATGTCCATGAGCCAGGGCAATGCAGGACAGTTGAGGCATCGTCGTGGAAATATGCCAGCAACAGCAGCAGCTGGCAGTCATCGCAGACGACAACAAACCCGCGGCCGCTCCCATAGTGCCAGTACCAGCCCCAGCAATGCTGGGTCTGTGCTGTCATCAGACCGCCCTAGGAGACCACGTGCACATGGCTCTGGACAGTCCCAGCAGGGACATGTCTCCAGTCATCAACCAACTGCTTCTGATGACAGTACCCAGTCTGGCTTAGTACCTGATACTGTCTGTAGCACCCCTGCCAGGCACAGGTACTGTGTCCATGGCCAGAGACAGTGATCTGTGTGACCTGGCAGTTACAGTCTGTGGCTGTCCACAAACAACCGTATATGGCAGCCACGAGGTGGAACTGTGTGCATGCATACACACATGCATAATGCTAACACCTAGGGCTAACACATACACGCACACACTGCATCAACATTGCCCCATCTTGTACTGTTGTCCCTCACTAACACACACACACATACATGTCGATCGGTTGTATCAGTGGCAGACTCAGGCATACCGAGTACACACCCTGTGCATATGATGAAACTGTGCCACCTCCTGCAATCTGTAACATTGATGCAGGAACAGGTTATCATGGTGCTGATGCACAGGGTGACTACATAGAAGTGTAGTAATATTATCATGTTGTCAACAGTACAGTGTAATGATATCATTGTGGGTATATCCCAGCATGCCTGATGCATTAACAGTATGATTGTCATTGTATTGTTTGGTACACCCCTATTAATTACCATAGTGTAACGTCTGCACATCTTTGCATTCTGGTGGTAAGGCTGTAAACAGAAGGCCACCTACATAGGTAGCACAGGGGAAAATGGAAGTAATGATACTCAATGATGGACATGTAAACCGCAAGATGCATGCAGTCCAAACTCTACTCTGCATGGAGAATGTTGATATCTGTGCAGTAATAGAAAACAGGTTCAAGACTCCCAAGAGCACCCTAGCACTACCAGGTTACACTTCATACCATGCTTGACAGCCCCAAAACACAGAACTAACTATGACAGGAGGGTGAGTCTCATTAAATGTTAAGGATACTGTGGTGGCAGGACAGGTAGCATGCATCCTACTAAGTTGGGAACTGCTGATTGAGGGCTCAGTGTCTGTTATTCTAAATGTGTATTAGTTCTGGTTTAAGCACTTGGGCTTCAGGCCAGCTATTTTACATTACGAAGGTTCATGGTCTGCACTCTTGTAGGAGGAGAGGCTGGACTCTGCCTGTCTGAGCTGGGAAGTTCTGGCTAAAGGCTTATAGTGCCTGCATATTTGAACTGTTTCTTACTGAAATTGGTACACCTTGTTTGCTGTAGCATAGACTAGATCCTGGCCTGCTGAATGTAGCTTTGTTTGTATGCTTGTTTGCTTGTTATTTCCCTGAAAAACTAAGTCCCCCTGAAATGCAGTTTTACAGTGCCTCTGTGGATCCTTAGTGACATCTGCATTGCTTACTGTACGTATTTCCTTGTTTCACTTGACAGAAAGTTACTGTTTGTCATTTTTGCATTTAAGTTACCTGTAACACATTGCATTTGAGTTACCTGGCACTTGCTCACTAAAGCATTTATATATGTCAGCGCTAACAAATTAAAAGCACTACACCCTCACAAACTCACCTTGAGTACCTTGTTCCCCATTGACCCTTTTTGCTGTTAATTATAAAGGAATTCCCAGTACTATTCTAGCATGTACAAAGGTCAGTTGTCAATCTCCTCTCCCGTCCAGCTGGTGAATCTGGGAATCTAGAGGCAATGTTACAACTGCCTCATGTACACAGACAACCCTCTCCTCCTCCCAACAAATTCCAACACATGTGAGAGATGCAACCATATAGCCAAACTGGAGGCTAAGCTCTCTCAACTCAGTACTGGTGAAACCTGTCAGGAGGAGAAGGAAACCACAATCACTACAATTCCAGTCTCACATAGACCTACCTTGACAGCAATCCAAACACATAAACACACGAAAACATACTCGGAGTCTCTAAATAAAATTCTGCCTAAGCAGCAGACACCTCCAAAGCAGACACACAAGCAACCGCTACCCCAGAACAGAACACGTGCAACACATAGCTCACAAAGCCAGTGTGCCAAACAGTCACAGCCTTTAAGACTAAACAACACACCTGATACACTTGTAATAGGTGCCTCTATCGTCAGGTACACTGATGTCCCACTCACCAGGCTGAACAAAGAGAAGGTCATGGTGAGATGCCTGTCGGCTGCTATGATCCGCCACATAACACAAGCACACAGGTCACTCCAAGGCATGTACAAATATGACTCAGTCAGTGTCCATGCCAGTGTGAATGACCTGAGGCGCACCTCCCTGGACTACATGATAACAGACATAGAGGAGCTCTCTGAGCATGTGGCCCAGGCTGGTATGACCCTGACCTTGAGTAGCATCTTACCCTCATCAAGAATGATGCCACAATATGAAGACAAGATTATCAATTTCAACAATTGGCTTAAGTTTCAGTGTCATTCAAAGGGGATACAATGCCTGTCAGCCTGGGATGACATGCTCGACAAGCCACGATGCTTTGCTAGGGACGGCTTGCACCTGTCACCCATGGGCTTTTGGATATTGGCAAAGGCTCTTTCTACCCCCATAGTGCCTTTTTTAGGCAAGTCTCAAAAGACAAAACCACCTCCATAGGTATCACAAGGGATAGGAAACTAATAGTAATGCTACTCAATGCCAGCAGTGTAAACCTCGAGATGCATACACTGGAAACTGTCCTTAGCATGGAGAACATCAATATCTATGCAGTAACAGAATCCTGGTTCAAGGCTCCCAAAAGCACCCCAGCACTGCCAGGTTATACCTCATACCATGCTTGTCGGCCCCAAAACATGCACCGAACCAGAACAGGAGGGGGTGTATCAATATTCATCAAAGATACACACACCTCCAGGTTGGTGGCACAGCACGAAGCATCAGAGACTATCCATGTGCAACTAACAGTGGGTAAAACTGCCTTCCAGTTCATAGCCTGGCACACACCACCCTCCCAAATCCAGGAACCCCACTTGGCCTTCCTGAGAACACTGGAAATATGAAGGTCTCTCCAAACACCATTATATTGGTGGACTGCAACTACCCAAACATAGACTGGGAGCATTACTCTAGCTCCAACACCTTAGCTCAAAGGTTTTTAGCATTTATACACTCAAATGCTATGGAACAACTTGTTACCACTCCCACAAGAGGGGGAAACGTACAGGACCTGTTCATCATCAACATGGGGACTCTATGCTCCAGAACAGAAGTGTACCCCTCACTGGTAAGATCAGACCATAAACTATTCTCACTGGATATTCACATCCCAACCCCACGCCCTGCCCACAAAACCACAGTGTAAAACTTCTCTACAGCAAATACCACACCCCTCAAAACTGAGGTGGAATCCTTCAAAGCCCCTGGGCCTGTGGAAAATACAGCCCAGGCCACAGAATCCTTTATAAATGCATTCTATGAACACCTTCAGGATTGCATGGATCATGCAATCCCAAATAAAAACAAGACCCAATCCTACAAAGGCAGACGTCCTGTCTGGTAGACCACAGCCATAACCAAACTATACAATAGAAGGAGGAAGCTACTACATGATAGAGAAAACCCCCAAAAAGGGGAGGCATCTCTGTTCAGTGTTAGCAAAATACTACGGGCACTCATAAAATCGTCTAAATACAGCTTTGGGAGATGAAATGCACAGGACACTAAGGATAATCACAAGGCTTTCTTTAGTTATGTTAGGAACCTGGGTGGGAATTCCCAGATATGCTCAGAATCAGTCCAAAATGACAAAAGACTACACCGAACCCACAGACATTGCCAACATCCTAGCTGACAGGTTCAGTGCAAACTTCTCCCCCCCTCCCCAACAGAAGGGCAAATATCTATCCCAGCAGAGTGCTGCCCCCCTGACATCTCAGATGCTCAGGTAAGAGCCGCCCTCTCCAAAGCAAATAACACAGCATCAATGGGACCAGATGGTGTCCCGGGCTGCATCCTACATGAACTCCAAGATGAGCTAAACCCAAACATAAAGCTACTGTTCAATCTCAGCCTTACCACAGGTTATGTACCCAAAGAGTGGCGTACAGCAACAGTGGTCCCTCTCCACAAAGGTGGTGCCTCAACGGATCCTGGAAACTATCGCCCCATAAACCTGACTAGCTTGGTCTGCAAAGCTATGGAAAGGATCATCATGGACCTCATAAATAAAGATTGGGGACCTACAGACACTGGATCCTACCCAGTGTGACCTTGAGGGCAGATCCTGCCACTTACACCTGGTTGATTTCTTTGAAACAGTCACCAAGACCATTGACAAGGGGAAGGTGGTCCACACAGCCTACCTGTACCTCACAAAAGCCTGCGATACAATACCCCACTCGGGCATTATAGATAAGCTCACCAGCTGAAATATACACCCCTATGTCACTAGATAGGTTGCAAACTGGCTCAAGGACAGAACCCACATGGTTAGAATTGCTGGAGCCATGTCAGACTCCAAACCAGTTACAAGTGGTGTCCCACAAGGCTCAGTCCTGGGACTTCTCCTGTTCGGTATTTATTTTTCGGAGGTACAGGGCAACATGGAAGGACTGTGGCTGACCAAGTTCATGGATGACCGCACACTGGGCACTATAATTGACTCTCCAGCCGACACAACCATCCTCCAAAAGGGCCTCATAGAAACAGACAACTGGTGCCAGAGTCATGGCCTCAAGCTAAATGCCACAAGATGTATAGTCATCCCCTTTGGCAAAAACAAAGTGGCCACAAATGACCACATAGGTGGTAATCCATTACGTACGGAAGAAGTAATTAGGGACATGGGGACCGAAGTTGATAACAATCTCTCATTTGACAACCACATGGCCAAAGTGGTTAGAAAAACATTTTATATAGCCCACCTAATCATGACAGGATTCACGTCTAGATCAGGGGAGGTCATCGTGCCTCTTTACTCATCCCTCATCGGGACCATAATTGAGTACAATGCCCCTTTTGGGATTTACCTTACCAGACACCTGCAGCAACTGGAAAGACCACAAAAGTACCTCACCAAGGGGATCAAAGGGCTCAAACAGATGCCATATGCTGCCCGGTTAACATAACTCCATACTCAGTGGCATACCACCTGCTCAGAGGCGATCTGTGCCAGACGTATAATGCCATGTCCAACCCGGAAGTAATGGACATGCTGCACCTCAGAAAATCAAATTCCCATCGAGCTTTGCGATCGAGAGACTTGAACCTCAGCACTGACATCAATAGGACATGCTGGTGGGACAGATTCATAACCCAGAGGCTCCCTTCACTCTGGAATAAAATCCCAGTCCAGGTTAGGCAGCGTCCCTCATTGACTCTCTTCAAGAGGAATCATGATGAGTGGATAGGGGATTGCAGGTGTACCCCGGGTATCGCTTCTGTGTCAATGTTAGACAGAGGCACAGTATACTAACCTCAGAAAAGGGCATAGCAACATTAATCTAAAATGGGTGGCGAAAGCCAAACACACTCTGGCTTGGCTTATAAATGCCCTAGGGCAGATAGCCTAGTATGAACCTATGAACCTATGAACCTATACCCACACCCCCAGGTTGTTGCCACAGTGTGACGCATCACAGACTATCCACATGCAACTAACAGTGGGTTAAACTGACTTCCAGTTCATAGCCTGCTATGGACCACCCTTCTAAACCCAGGTAACCCACTTGGCCTACTTAAGAATACATGAATATCTGCAGGTGTCTCCAAACAACAATATATTGGGCAGCTTCATTTACCCACACATAGACTGGGAGCATTACTGTAGATCCAACACCCTAGGTGTAAGATTCCTAGAATCCATACACTCAATTGCTATGGAACAACTTGTTACCACTCCCACAAGAGGGGAAAACATGCTGCACCTGATCATCACCAACATGTGGACTATATGCTCCAGACCAGAAGTGTATCCCTTGCTGGTAAGATGACACCATAGACTACTCTCACTGTATATTCACATACCAAATGCAGCTCCTGCACAGAAAACCACAGTCATAAAGTTGTGTAATGCAAATTCCATGTATTCACATGAGGCAGGCTTCAGACATGGGAACTATTTAAGGTCACAGGTACATGTGTGTGCACTGACATTACTGATATAATCTATGTCATACAATATTAAGAGCAACACCCCACACACATGGACAAACTGTGTGACAAAAACATACATGGCATTTGTAGGATTCAAACCCCTACCTAACTATGTTATGCCACTTGAGAGAGACACATTAGCGGAGCATGCTATTCACATTACTGAGATGTTTCCCTTCTCCTGCTATACTTATAGGGTGCTGACATCATCAGTGTTTAGAAAGAGGAATGTGCATCATGTAGTGTGTTCTTCTAGTTGTCAAAAGGGACGTTTCTTTCACACACAATAACCCCCCTCACCCAAACTGAGAATTTGCAGGATTCAAACCCCTACCTAACTACGTTATGCCACTTGAAAGAGACACATTAGCAGAGTGTGCTAGTTGCATTACTGGGACATTTCCCTTCTCCTGCTATACTTATAGGGTGCTGACATCATCAGTGTTTAGAAAGAGGAATGTGCATCATGTAGTGTGTTCTTCTAGTTGTCAAAAGCAACATTTCTTTTACACACACTAACCCCCCTCACCCAAACATACACACTCAGCATTTGCAGGATTCAAACCCCTACCTAACTATATTATGACACTTGAAAGAGACGCATTAGCAGAGTGCGCTATTCAAACTACTGGGTATCTATTCTTCTCCTGCAGTATTTATAGGGTGCTGACATCATTATTTATAAAGAAGTATGTACATCTATTACTATCTGTCAGTTAGTGGGGATAGCATATATATGCATTAACAGCCGCCTACTTCAGGGTCAGATATGTACATCAGCACTGCCAGGTTATGTTTTATACCATGCTTCGTGACCACAGGACCTGTAACACACAACACAACCAGTTCAGACCACCCCTCCCATATCCCGGACACACACTTTGCTTCCCTGGGAACAGTGTAGGATATGAAGGTGTTCACATACACCATTACAGTGGTTAATGTCAGGTACAGGTATGTTGTGTGGGGGAACTACTCAGGCCTCAACAACATCACCCTACAGCCACTACAATTTGTGAATCCATATGCTATGGCAGGACCACTCACCACAGCCGCAAGGGGGAATACATATTGGACCTAACCATCTGCAACATGGGGACTCTATGTTCCACACCAGAGGTAGACCACCATTGTTAATATCTGACCATACCCAACTTTCCCTGGTCATCCATATCCCATCCCCACCCCCAGGCAAGGAAGTCACTGCAAACAAAGTATTTATCAAAAGCAGACTTTGCACTTGTGATGACTGGGGTGGAAGACTTCAAAGGACCCATGCTGGGGGATTATACAGGCCACTCTGCATAATCCTTGACAATTGCATTCTATGAGCATCTGGAAGGTTTACATTGATCATGCTATCCCAAATAAACCCAAGACTCCTCCACAACAGGAGACCTGTCTGGTGTACACCAGCCATATATAAGCTGTACAACAGAAGGAGGGAGCTAATACATTACAGAGCAATATCCCACAGAGGGAGGACATCTCAGAACAGCATTGGCACGACACTTCAATCCCTCAAACTCATCATTGTCAAAGTGTTGACAGTGAAATTGTCCAGACACTGCAGATAAGGCTCCCCTCAGTCTGTAATTGATGCCCAATTACTGTTATAAGTCCCCACCAACCCTCTTCCAGCAAACACCAGCCACATGAATATGACATTGCAAATTCAACCCCTGGGATCTCCACTGTGTCCCTGCTTGACGGAGGCACAGCACACTAGCCTTAAACGGTGCCTTCTGTGACCTACTTTACAAAGGCACAGTAGCCTACTGTACTGGGGAGGCAGACACCAAGCACACTCTGGCTAAGCTTGTATTCCCTAGGGCAAACAGCCTAGTATTGACCTCTACACCCATATGTTTAATTTTCAGATGCACAATATTTGTTGCTGATAAACTGTTTGCAGGTCTTTATTGCCATAGCATCCCCTGTTTCTATGAACAACTTGTGTATCTGTGGAAGATGTTTGAATATGAGAGGGATCCACTATTTAACTTATGTCTCTGTAGTCATTTAACTGTGTGCACTGGGCAGATTGCTGTATTGTGGTTGGTTCCTGGATTAACACATACAAATACCAGATATGTGTGGCCAACTGCTAAACTGAGACATGGCCTAAGTATGTGAGCATGCCCAGTTCAGGCTTTCCATGGCTTGTTGCCTGACATATGTCTCATTTATCAAAGTGTGCGAGCATGCCCAGTGTGAGCTTTCCATATGTTGAAATCTGCAGCCCACCACATTTGTGGTTGTGTGTGAACTTCAACAATATTTCACATTTATAGTTGTGTGTTGGGAGTCATGTTGTGTACTTACTGCCCAACTGCTTTGTGTCTGAACCCAACAGGGATTATACTGTGCCTGCAGGGTTTCCATGGGATAGTTTGCATACAGTTGTCAACATCCTTTCATACTGACCAAACACTGTAGTATTGTATAGTGTACTGTTTCAGTACTTTCACTGTGGTGGACAGTATCTTGGGTTTCAGTCCTATCACAGCTTTAAATATTCATAGTGAGCACACCAGACTGGTTAAGGGCCAGTTGTGCACATATGACCACGTTGCATTTTGTTCAGATATGGACTACTTAAACCAGGCTTGTCCAACATTGGTAGTGTATTCCGCAACTTGGGTGGACATTGACAAATACTAGCGATGTGCCCTAGGCCATTTCTACCGCTAGTCAGAGAGTGTATTTGTCCTTTAACACACATTGTAACTGGATTTTGCCATGACATATTTCAAAGTTAGTATACTGTGCCTCTGTCTACCCGTGACATAACAGTGATACCCAAGGTACACCTACCATCTCCCATCCACTCATCAAGATTCCTCTTGAGGAGAGTCAATGAGGGACTCTCTGGCTAACCTGTACTGGGAGTTTACTCAAGAGTGGAGGGAGCTTCTGGTTTATGGATCAATCACTACAACATGTCCTATTTATGTCAGTGCTGGGGTTCAGGTCTCTCATGTGCATAGCTCACTGGCATTCAGATTGTACAAGGTGCAGCATGTTCATTGATTCCAGCTTGGACATGACTTTATACATCAGGCACAGATTGCCTCTGGGCAGGCAGTATGGCACTGTGTGGTGCTGCACTTTGTTTAATCAGGCAACACATGGCATCTGTTCGAGCTCTTTGATCCTCCTGGTGAGGTACTTTTGGGGTCTTTCCAGTTGATGGAGGTGTCTGCTGAGGTACATCCCACAGGGGCCATTGTACTCAATTGTGAGGCTGATGAAGGATGACTGAAGAGGCACGAAGACCTCCCCTGATCTAGATCTGACTACCTTCATGATTAGGTGGGTATATGGTATGTTTCTGTAACCACTACAGCCACATGGTTGTCAAATGCAAGATATCTATCAACTTGTGTCCCCAGGTTTCTTATTACTTCTAAAGTACTTAATGGGTTAACACCTATGTGGTAATTGGTGGGCACTTACTGTTTATCCACAGGGGATGACTATACACTTTTCTGCAATTAGCTTGATGACATGGCTCTGGCATCAGTTGTCTGTTTCTATGTGGCCCTTTTGTAGGATGCTTGTGTCAGCTGGAGGGTCAGATATGGTGCCCAGTTTGTAGTCCTCTGCAAACTTGTTCAGACACAGACCTTCCATGTTGGCCTGTACCTATGGGAAATATATACCAAACAAGGGAGGTCCCAGGACCGAGCCTTGTGGGATGCCAGTTGTAGCTGGTTTGTAGTCTGACATGGCTGCAGCATTTCTGACCATGTCAGTTCTGTTCTTGGGCTGGTTTGCAACCCATCTACTGACATAGGGGTTTATATTTAAGCTGGTGAACTTATCTATAATGAACACATGGGGTATTGTATGGAAGGCTTTTGCAAGGTCCAGATAGGCTGTGTGGACCACATTCCCCTCATCAATGGCCTTGATGACTGTTTCAAATGAGTCAAACATGTTTAAGGGCAGGATCTGCCCTTAAGAAAGCCATGCTGGGTAGGGTCCAGTGTCTGTAGGTCCCCAATATCTTTATTTCTGAGGTCCATGATGATCCTTTCCATAGCTTTGCAGACCAAGCTTGTCAGGATTCTGGGGTGATAGTTTGCAGTATCCATTCAGGCACCACCTTTGTGGAGAGGGACCACTGTTGCTGTACACTGCTCTTTGGGTACATATCCTGTGGTAAGGCTGAAATTGAGCAGTAGTGTTATTTGGCGTTCCATTCTTCTTGGAGTTCATGATGGACACAGCCCAGGACACCATTTCGTACCATTGATGCTGTGTGTTTTGCTTTGAAGATGCTGGCTGTTACCTCAGCATCTGCAATGTCAGGGGACCAGCACTCTGCTGGGATAGATATTTTGGGGGGGGGGAGTTTGCACTGAACCTGTCAGATTGGATGTTGGCAATGTGTGTGGGTTTGGTGTATTGTTTGTAATATTTGAGTAATTCAGAGCATATCTGTGAATTCCCACCAAGGTTCCTACCATCAGTTAAGAAAGCCTTGAGATTATCCTTAGTGTCCTGTACAATTTGCATCTTCATAGGTTCATACTAGGCTATCTGCCCTAGGGCATTTATAAGCCTAGCCAGAGTGTGTGTGTGGCTTTCGCCACCCCTTTCTATGTGAATATTATGCCCATTTAGGGTTTACTTTACTGTGCCTCTGTCTAGACGTGACACAGTGATGACCCCCAGTGTAAATCTACGATCTCCCATCCACTTGGCAAGATTCCTGTTGAAGAGAGTCAGTGAGGGGCTCTGCCTAACATGGACTGGGATTCTGTTCCAGAGTGTAGGGAGCCTCTGGGTTATGAATCTGTCCCCCCAGCACATCCTATTTATTTATGTTTTGAGGTTGACATCTCTCGCTCTCGCGGCTCTGATGGATTTGGATTGTCTGAGGTGGAGCATGTCCATTAATTCTGTATTGGACATGGCCTTGTACATCTGGCATACATCGCCTCTGAGTAGGCAGTATGTGACTGCATACAGCTGGGGTGTCTTCAGACAGGCAGCATATGACAAATGTTTGAGACCCTTTATCCTCTTGGTGAGGTACTTTTGAGGTCTTTCTAACTGCTGCAGGTGTCGGGTAAGGTACATCCCAAATGGGGCATTGTACTCAATTATGGGCCTGATAAGAGAAGAGTATAGGGGCACAATGACCTCTCTTGATGTAGATGTGAATTCTTTCATGATAAGGTGGCCAATATAGAAGTTCTTCCTAGCCACATTGGCAATGTGAGTGTCACATGAGAGGTTACTATCCACTTGTGTCCCTAGGTCCCTGATTACTTCTTCCATATGTAATGGATTACCACCTATGTGGTAATTTGTGAGTACCTTGTTTGGTATTTGGAGAGACATTCATACTCTCTGGTGTCTTCAGGAAGGCTGAGTGGGGTTCCTGGGTTTGAGAGAGTGGTCTGTAGCATGCTGCAAACTGTACAGCAGTTTTGCCTACGGTTAGTTGCACATGTATGGTCTCCGATGCTTCGTGCATTGTCAGTAACCTGGACGTGTGGGTATCTTTGCTGAATATGGATACTCCCCCTCCTTTTGTGGTTTGGTCCAGGTTTTGGGTCCGAAAAGCATGATATGAGGTATAACCTGGTAGTGCTGGGGTGCTCTCAGGAGCCTTGATGTGCCATCACTGCACAGACATCAATGTTCTCCATACTGGGGAGGGCCTCGAGAGCATGCATCTTGAGGTTTAGACTTCTGGCATTGAGCAGCATTACCCTTATGTTTTTTCCACTTATGTTTTCTAGGGAGGTGGGTTTGTCTTTTCAGCCTTGCCTACAAAAGGCACTATGGAGGTGGCAAGAGCCTTAGCCAATATCCAGACGCCCAGGGGTGACAGGTGCAAGCCATCCCTGGCAAAGCAGCGTGGCTTGTCAAGCATGACATCCCAAGCAGACAGACATTGGATTCCCTTGGAATGACACCAGTAATTGAGCCAATTGTTAAAGCTGATCATTCTGTGTTTGTACTGTGGCATCATTCTTGGTGAGGGTAGGATGCTGCTCAGGGTCAGAGTCATACCGGCCTGGGCTACATAATTGGAGAGCTCCTCTATGTCTCTTTTCATGTAGTCCAGGGAGGTATGTCTCAGGTCATTCACACCAGCATGGACAATGACTGAGTCATATTTGTACTTGCTTTGGAGTGACCTGCGTGCTTGTGTTATGTGGCAGATTGTAGCAGCCTGCAGACAGCTTACTGTACCCTTTTCCTTGTTCAGTCTGGTGAGCGGGACATCAGTGTGTCTGACTATGAAGTCACCTATTACAAGTGTATCAGGCATGTTGTTTGTTCTTATGGGCTGTGACTGTTTGGCACACCGACTTTGTGTACTATGTGTCGCATGTGCTATGTTTGGAGGTAGTGGTTGCTTGGGTGTCTGCTTTGGAGGCCTCTGTTGATTTGGTGGATTTTTAATTAGAGCCTCCGGGAATGTTTTTATGTGTTTATGTCTTTGGTTTGCAGTTGTGATAGGTCTATGTGAGACTGGGTTTGTGGTGTGTGTGGTTACCTTCTCCTCCTGACTAGTTTTGACAGTACTGAGTTGAGAGAGCTCAGCCTCCAGTTTGGATAAATGGTTGCATCTCTCACATATATTTGTATTTCTTGGGGGGAGGAGGGGGTTGTCTGTGTACATGGGACAGGTGTAACATTGCCCAAGATTGACAGATTCAACTTGTTGTAGCTGGCCTTAGTGGATTTTATGAGTGGCCATATTTTATTGCCATAATACTGATCAGGGATTACTTCCCTTTTTGGGTTTGCTCTATCATGTAGTAGCTTCCTCATTCTCTTGCATGGTTTGGTAATGGCTGGGGTCCACCATGCCAGATGCTTGCGTGTATGGAATTGGGCCTTGGTTTTATTTGGGATTGCATAATCCATGCATTCCTGAAAGTGTTTATAGAATGCATCTATAAGGGGTTCTGAGGTGTGGCCCATATTTTCCACAGGCACAGGGCCTTTAATGGATTCCACATCAGTTTGGAGGAGTGCAACATTTCCTTTACACATGTTTTTCACTGTGGTTTTCTGGCCAGGGACTGTGGTCAGGATGTGAATATCCAGTGTGATTACTCTATGGTCTGATCTTACCAGTGAGGGATATACTACTCATCTGGCCATAGAGTACCCATGTTGCTGATTATCACATCCAGTTTGCTTACCCCTCTTGTGGGAGTGGTACGTTGTTCCTGAGCATTTTGGTTTATGGATTCTAGGAACCTTTGGCCTAGGGTGTTGGAGCTGGAATAATGCTCCCAGTCTTTGTTTGAGTATTTTCAGTCACCCAATATAATGTTGTTTGGAGAGCTTGATATTTCCATGTGTTCCAACGTAGGCCAAGTGCAGTTCCTGGCATTAGGAGGGTAGTCTGTAGCAGGCTACAAACTGGGAGGCAGTTTTAGCCACTGTTACTTGACCATGGATAGTCCATGCTGCTTCTTGTTGTGGTACCAACATGGGGGTGTGGTTATCCTTGACAATTATTGCTAGTCACCCTCCTTTTGTAGTTTGTTCCATGTTTTGGGGCTGTAAAGCACGGTATGAGGTGTAACCTGGTAGTGTTAGGGTGCTCTTGTGAGCCTTGACCCAGTTTTCTGTTACAGGACAGATATCAACATTCTCCATGCTGAGGAGAGTTTAGACTGCATGCATCTTGCAGTTTAGACTTCTGACATTGGGTAGCATTACGTCTAGGTTCTTATCCCTTGTGATACCTATGGAGGTGGGTTTGTTTTTTGAGCCTTACCTATTCAAGGCACAGTGGGGGTGACAACAGCCTTTGCCAGTATGCAAAAGGCCAGGACTGATAGGTGCACGCCATCCCTAGCAGGTGGAGCATCGTGTCTTGCTCAGCATGTCATCCCAGGCTGGCACGCATTGGATCCCCTTAGACTAACAGCAATACTTAAGCCAATTATTGTAATTGATCATCTCGTCTTCATATTGTGGCATCATGCTTGGTGAGGGTAGGATGTTAGTCAGGGTCATCAAGTTTGCATATACTACATGGTGTTACATTGCTTAACACATGGCAATCATTCCTCAGGTGGTGCTGCAGGGCTGTCAATGTTGGATGCACATACTACACTCCCTGTACATGTTTGAAAGCAGGTTGTGTCAACTTAGGCGTTCCTTTTACTATATGTGTGAGTCAGAGAGAGGTATCATTTCCAGGGTTCCTACTGAGCCAGTGTATGTGCTATGTGTTGCCGCTTTGCCAAGGCCAAGGCATACTGGGCAGGCATCCTTCTGCCTACTGGGGCTGGCTCAGGTTGTTCCTCCTCAGAGTCACGCTTGGCCTGTGATTGGCTTGGCAATGGTGGGGGGCTGTTTGGCCCAGCCCTATGCTGGTCCTGCTGCAGCTGTTTTCACAGAATCATATTATGTAGCATAGCACATACCATGACAATTTGGGTACATGTAGTTGGTGAGTACTGCAAGGCTCCACCAGATGTGTCCAGGCACTGGAACCATGACTTGAGCAGCCCAAACACACGCTCGATTACATTTCGTGTTTCTGCGTGTGCCTCATTATGGTGTTCTTGTTCGGGTGTGTGTGCATTTCTGATGGGTGTCATCAGCCACGGCTCCAGTGCATAGCCAGCATCCCCTACTAAGTGACGTTGTGGGATGTCCCCAATGGCAAATGTCTGGTACAGCTGCGTCAGATGCCAGATATGGGAATCATGGTAGCTTCCAGGGCAGCCAGCACACACATTCATTATTATGCCCTGGGCATCACACACGACCTGGCAGTTGATGGAGGGGAAGCCCTTGCAGTTAATGTAGGCCCTACCCTGCTCACCAGCTGGTGCTTTGATGCATATATGCATGCAGTCTATTGCACCCACTACCTCAGGGTATTCCTCTATTTGCTGGAAGAGACGCATATTGCTGGCCAATACCTCATGGGAATTGGGGAAATATACATGCTCACCAGCATGTGCTGACATGGCATCCAGGAACTGGTGCAGTACCCTGGATGCTGATGCCTGTGATAGCCCCATCATATCACCAGTTGGTCTCTGGAAGGTACCTGTTGCTAGTATTCTTAGGCCAACACATACCTTGGTTTCCACTGGGATGGGTTCCCCTCTGTTGGTTCTGTGTGTGAGGCGTGGCCTGCACAGCTCAACAATTTGCTGCAGGAGGTCTCTGTCCACTCTATAGCGCTCCACTATCTCCAGCTCATGTAACCCCTGGCAGGTGACCCTGGGCCTGTACACTCTTCTCCGTCTCCTCACTGTGGGTTGTCCAGCAGCATTTGCATAGTCACTACCCTCAGCAAGTTGCATATGTCTCCTTATAACAGCTATGGCGGCCCCTAGCATTTTTGGTCTGAGTGAAGCTTTTTCAGTTTTCACTTCTAATAGCTTACTCCTCTGTTGCAGTGTCTATTGAGAGAAACATTCTGCACTCTTGTTTGCAGAGTTTTAAGTGCTGGGCTACTGTTCTGCCTGTGTAATTGCCTTCTTCTGATTGTTTTCACCTGCTATCTCTGCCAGTAATACCTGCTAGTTTCCTACTATTTCCCATGCTTCCTTTTTCCCTTCTGTTTCCTCAGGGGGGGGCAATGCGCATACCAGCGAAAACATGCTCACAGCGACTAACACGCGCGCACACATGCTTAGACAGACTAGAATCTGCTTATTCAGGTTAAAACGCGTGCACACTAGCGCAAACAAGCTTACAGGTGTTTAAACAATCTCCTACATGCATATTCTGCCTTAAACGTGCGCACTCACGCTTACACGCGCGCACTCTCTCTTACTTGTGCCTACCAGCGTGCACACATGTGCATGCATGCCCTGCAAGAAACTTTGGTGTTATCCATAGTGTACACCTTCCATTTCTTGACTTTCCCATGCCTACTTGTTGACACTCCTCTTTCCATGATGTGTGACTGACAGCTTTCACATGCCACTGTGCTCCAATGAGCTGCATTCCTTTCATACATTCCCCCCTGTGATGTCACCTATCTCCTACTCTGTTACTCCCCCTTATCCTACTCCTATACTGCACAGAATGTGCTCATTTCCAATGTAACAGTACGATTCTCTATCCTACCACTCATTTACATAGGATTGCCTACTAATGCTTAGTTACATTTCTTACTCTCAGCTTCCCACCTTAGCAACCCCTACTTGGTGGCCATGTTGTTTTAGCCTGCTATTCCCTTCCATTGTAAATTCAAGCTTTGCATAAACCCACGTTTGTGGGTTTGATTTTTTTTTTTCTGTTTTTTATAGCACAGCCCGTTTGCTCGGCACTGCGCTACGTTTAAACATTGGTGATTGCCGAAAAAAAATGTATTTTATGTTTGCATCGGGGTACGTTGCCAGTGGCCACATATTTGGCCATTGGCATGCTGCCTGGGACATTTGCAACCTTTATTTGGAGCTGACAAGGCTCCATTGTGTTATTTGCAGAATGGTACTCAGTTATCAACTGAGTACATTTCTGCAGATAACACGGCTCTTACACGGGCAGGTTTCTGCTTCCTGGATCACAAAATTACCTCATTTGCATGCCTTTCGGCTGCAAGTGAGGTAATTAGCATATCCACGCCCTGTCCATATAAGAGCCGTTTTAGGTGCTCTCTTACACGCACATTCAGGCTGTTCCTGGATCGCGATGGCTGCATGGAGTCTTACACTACTCTTAGACACCGTGCAAGCCATCGTGAATCCTGCCCTTAAAGTTCAACACTGACAAAATTCTATTTTTATAGGATAAGTACTTGAGAAGATAGATGAATAAAGTACAGACAGCAAGAGATATAATGTGTTGGAGAAGACTATTGCCTCTCAAAAAACAGGTAGCCCTGGTTCTATGGAATAGTGCATTAGAGTCCTGACTGTAAACCAGATGACACGGGTTTGAGTAATAGCTTGGGCACTGGAAGGGGGGGGGGCCGGAAAAATGAGTAGCTTATGTCAGCTCACCCATCCTGGGAGTGAGGGAGGAAGTCTGGTCTGCTGCAACACTGGATCCTGTACACAAACGAGAGAGTGTTGTGCAGCATAATGACTGGGCATATGCATTTTCCTTCTGCCTAAATATGCAAAGCAGTAGTCCCCAGAAATGGACTACTTCCTTGGGATGGTGTGCACCAATGCACACACACATCCTTCCACTATGAGGAGGACATTGTAGTGCTTTTGTTTCAGTCATCATGCACTGCCACCAAGAGGGGGAAGAAACTAGAACATCATTAGATCTCAGGATGACTGCCTGGATGTTTGTCTCATTTGTTCAGCTTTCACCCCCAAGAAAAGGAGAAACAAATGGGCTTAAATGACTATGAGAAGGCTGATAGTTTGCAGACATTAGGGATAAGCAAACAGTAAAAACTCTACTATGGACATATACTATACTCATATCTCTCTATATTGGCAACATACCTCTTTGCTGAAGAATTCTTTAAAAAGCCACAAATAACATGGAGGGTACATTGACAATTTTTAAATATTACTCTGGTGGTGCTGCGGTAGTATTGTCGCCTCATAGCAAGACGTTGTCCCATTCGATTCTCAGCTAGAGCGTCTTCTGTGTGGAGGCATACGTGAATGGGGCATGCCTTCGTTGAAGGTTGTGCATCAGGGCTGGTAACCCGGTATGTAAAAATCCACTACCAATCATTAGCGGACCAGAGTTCCACTGTGGCGACCCCTAACCGGGAAAAGCCGAAAGATACAAACTCTAAGTCAATAAAAAGTTGATAGAACAATAGGTTTTGCATCAAAATGCATTTTATGAGCAATGAGTATGAAACTCTAATGTTGGTGTTATTGACTGTAATCGTCTAGTGATTTACTAGAAAAGAAATTATGAAAAAGAGAACAACAATATTAGGTAAAATCCAGGACAGTTGAGACTTGATAATTGGTAGTCTGCCTTGACACTGAGTCTTTTTATGTACGCTTGAAATTCCCTTCATTCACTCATACTATAGTGGTAAGCATTTTATCTATTGAAGACTTCCACAGTGAAACCCATTTGGCTGAATCATTTGGTTAGATGGACAGTTTGCAAAGTGTATATAACTTATGCTGAGTTTTTGTAACCTCAGAATTTATTTTATCAGAGAGGCATACAGGAACTATTATCTTATGCATGCGAGATGTGGCAGATGTTTCCCTATAAAAGTGAAGTTCCTGTTCAATTTTCTGATCTTAATGGAACTGCTTTCATGATAAAAACATTAGATGACATAAAACACATGCTGTTTAATTCTCAGAACACACTAGCATAAGATGTGTATCACCTTTTTTAGTCCTGAATTGCTTTCTTTGTAAATGTTCTGTTCTGTATTACTCTGCCTTGAATTCAATCTTTTCTTATGGGTTTCAGAGCCTTAATGTTGGTCATCTTCATATATTCCTCTTTCGTAAGGGTTTCCTTCATGTCTTTCATAATTTCAGTCATTGCTGTTTTGCTGATATCCTAGCTTTGTATTCATACCTATTCTACAATCTCTATTTTTTATAGTTAGCACTCTCTCTTCACACATTGTTTGCCCTGTGTTTTTATTTTGTACAAGCACTCATTGTTAGGTATTCTTTTTATGGACTATATCCAGGGGCACTGATTTGCAGTTCTCGGAAAATGAAATTCCATTTTCATGTGGTGAAATCTAGAAGTTATACCTGTGATTTTTAAATGTAATTTCATGTCTTTATAATGATTTCATAATAGTTTTATGTGTGTGTGTGTGTGTGTGTGTGTGTGTGTGTGTGTGTGTGTATATATATATATATATATATATATATATATATATATATATATATATATATATATATACATATATGTGGCAAAATTAAAACTTTCTAGGTGCTGGACAGTCAATAAAACAAGCTGACAATATTGCATGTTAGAAGAAATACTGATCGTGTTGAACAAGTGCACTGCAATAAAATGCCAAATTCACTGAAAATCACATATTTTTCCAATATTCGAACAGTCTATATTTGGTGTTTATTGTCATTTTCCTGAACAAGTGGCAGATCAGTGTCCCTAATTATATTTTAACAATTCCCTATCAAACCCTCTTTCCAGTATGCATCAGATGTGATTTGTTGTTATTTCATACACAATTCTTTTTTTTCCAGATGCTTTCCCTCATCATAGTTGCTTTCTCTGTGATGGCTTATCTGGTTATTAAAAACTATGTACATAATAATAACTAACCTTATGTTTTGAGATTAGGTGCACATATGGAGTCTGGTCCGAATGATGCAGTATCTATTAAGCCAGCATTAAAAGAACGTAAGCTGGCCAAGAAATAATTATGGTATTTTACTGACTGTTTTATAAATGTATGTCATTAGTTTTTGTTAAAAGTTGTACCTTTTTGTATGTTTTATTATTTTTAATATATATTTTTAACAAGTTACATTAGTTAACTAGGAAGTGACATAATGTGGTTTATTGTTTCTATAATGTGATTGGTTCTTTTGAATTTTAATAGGGTATTTAATAAGTGAATTGTTAGTTTGTTGTTTGATGAAGCACTTAAAGTGTGAAAGTGCTTACGATATAATAAAGATTTTACAAGAAGGTTGAACGGTTTCATTTGCTCCAGCCGTGTTTCTCCACAGTTCATTATTACTTTTTGTGGTTGTAATACTATACCCTGTCCTCTCACTTATATGCAGCTAATACTGTCCTATATAACACTAATATCTCCCTCTCACATAATTATATAACTTACTTTATTCTATCTCTTATACTCTTTGCAAACCTTTCTGTAATAAAATGTAAGAACACTAAAATTCTTTGCAACAATGTTTTTCCTTCCACAGTAAATCCATTTACTCCCTGCAATGATTTAGAACTAACAACCGTGTACAGTTATACATATTGATATAAATATTTTACTGTGTATACCTGTCTTGTACCTTTATTTTTCTGAGAAATGTAACTGTTGTTTTCCTGAGAACTGTCTGAAATTTACTTGTTAATATAAATGTACTGTGAGGGAGGTTTTCTACCTCAGCCTCTCTGCCCAGTTGGACTTTCCAAGTCGGCAAAGACAGGCAAATAAATAAATAAATAAATAACTGCAGTTATAATGTTAAGGGTGAACAAGAAGACAACTGGGATGAAAAATGATTTGCAATTTCTTTTAAGGTTGTGAGATAGTATGTTTTGTCATCATCTATAACGTTATTAGTGGAAATCGCAGATTAATTTGGTCTTCTAGGAGAGTCTGTTATCTATTATTTGCTTAATTTCTTTCCAGAACTGCTTTGAGTTTTTGGAGAGTGAGCTTTGTTTCTTGGATGTCTGCCTTTGCAGAGTTGCTGTTTTGTTTAATTTTATCAGGGTGAAGTAAACGTGTTGCTTTTATTAAATGTTTATTTAAATATCCTTACCAGGATAGAACACCGATTAAATCGTGACCAGTTACAGGCTCAGCCTAAAGGTTGCAGGTCTGTGTTTTGGGGATTCTGCTTCCAGGACTTCCATGTATTGTCCCTTTCTTTCATCTTCTTGTGGATTCTGTTGGTGAGCCTGAGGCAGAGTTTAGCTTTCAGTCTATGCCTTTCTAACAGGAAAGAGTAAATCTTGAATCGTGGCCAAGGTTGCTGTAAAATGAACAAAAGCAGCTATTTGGTGTTACATTGCTGACTGGTCTGGGTTATCAGGTGATTGTTTATGGAGGGCTTTTTGTTGTTTTGAATGACCAAAATAATATGATAAGACAGTGATCGCTTTGGCTATTGAGTAAAATTTCCAAATGTTAACACTGAGGTTTTATGTTAGAGGTAATTAGATCTGGAGTAGAGTTATTGCCCTTAATGGGGTTGGGCCTAGTTGAAGCTTTGACTAGCTGCTCGATGCTATAAGTAAGTAACATTTTGCTCCAGTTGTGAGTTTATGGACCAAAAGCATTAAGGTTAAAATCTCCTAAGATGATGCAGTTTTTAGGTTTGTTGTTAGGGAACATATAAAAAATATTTTATTATAAATCTAAGATGGATGACTGGGGAGAAGTATAAACTGAGCATAAGTGTAGGCTGGTGTGGCCACCAATTTTGAGATGGCATTGCACACAGATGGGATATCTGTCATTGCATTTGATATGCAGTTGGAAACAATTGATAAAGGGCTATTCAGTCTGACAAGGAGCATTGCTCCTCTGACACATGTTGAGCCTGGTCTGTTGTCATTGATCAAAGTGTAGCTGTTTCTAATATTGCTTGAGGGGGCAGTAATAATCTATTAGCCAGGTTTCTGATAGACCCACAATATGCCGCTGTTCTTTTAGTAGCCAGGTTTCAAGCAATGTACATTTGTTTTTTAGGCTACAGATATTGATACAAAATATTTTTAAGTTTTATCATTTGATAATTATTTTTCTTGTAGAATTTATGGCTATAAGGTTTACAGGGCCCAAACTAAATGTAATATCTTGATTGAGTTTTTGTACAGCAAAGTAAAATTTAGCAAATAAGTCTCTGAGGTGCTGTAAAAGGCTAGGTTGTTTTTATAAAAGTATTATTTGCAGTAGATGCTCTCGTTGTCTCTCTCCCCCTCTCTCTCTTTGAAAAGTATGCAAGTAGTTTGGCATGATATTTGAGTAGTGAAGGGATGGCTGTTGTGATGTCTTTATTTGGATGTGATTAATTGGTTTACAGGGAGGGATGGCCAGAAAGAGTGTTAGATAATTTAATAATGTAGACAACATAAATAGAGTTGAAGAAAGGAAAATGTTTTAGTTTATGAAAAGACATGATAGCAAAGAGAAGAAAAGTGTACATGTTGTATAAATATCAGTGAGATTCATAGTTGGTGTGAAAAAAAACATAGGGCAAATCTAGGATGCTGGTATATTCTGTGAAGGTAGCTTAGTGATGCTGGTGAAAGAGGTAAAAGGGCACAGCATAAGTTAGCCACCTAGAAGGTGGAACTTCCTGTTAATAGCCAGATTTGATTGTGTATCTAATAGTGGGTGGGGATATGAAGAAATGGTTAGCTCTAAATGAAATGATACAGGCGGCTGGGGCTGGAGAGTGTGTGTAGAGAGTGGGAACCGTGTTACTCCCCAGGCAAGTTTTCCAAAAACAGTCTTGCTAGCAAAAACAAATATCTTTCTATTGGGTCTATATTAAATAAATGAAACGACAAAAGAGTGAATGCTCTTTCGTCGACATATAAAACCCGAAATCACAAAAAAGTGAAGTTACAGAACAATTTTTTTTCCCAGGGAAAAAAATCACTGGGCCGTTCTTGGGACTTCGCTGTTTCCTCCACTGAGGTGCAATCTCGGAGTGGGTATATTTAAGTAAGGGGGTGTGGGCCCCCCACATTGGGGGTGTGGGTGATGAAGCTCCCCACTTTATTTTTGTCTTTATAATTTTTTTTTGGAACAGTGATTCTTTTCCCTGGGAAAAAATTGTGTTACGTAATTTTGCTTTTTTGTGGTTTTGGGTTTTATGTGTCAATGAAAGAGTGTTTTCTCTTTCGTTGTTTTGTTTATTTAATATAGACCCCTTTTTATCATGGGCTTAAACTCTATTTAAAACAACTTATTAGTGTATTGTTTAGTGTTGATTTATTGTTGTACAGTGGCTTAGAAACTGACTTACTGACAGTAAGCAGATTGTGGCAGTTAGAGGGAAATTTAGGGAGAAAATTCAGTAAACAATGTCGTGCCCCAGGTATGTTTTGTGTCATATATCACACTGGAGCTGGAGAGCTATATTAGCTTGTATGCTGATGAGACCATGTGTTGTGGTCATAGTCAGGATTTTTAGAATAATATGCCAGCTTCTTGAATATAACCCATTCTCTTATATACCTCTAAGCTTTATCTGCTTTCACAGAATATCCATGATTTTGCCTCATATTCATGTCCTGCCCCTTGTAAAAATATTGGTTTTCTGATAAATCACTGAGGATTACAATCAGTCAGTCGTGGCAGACAGTTTCATCCTTCTTAATTGTTCAGAAAAGGGACGTTAATGCAAACTCTGTCGATCCATTACCATTTTAAGTGATTTAGGGTAACAGTTTACATTGTTCCTGATTTTGGACCTTTGTTACGAAAATTGATTTTGGCTTTGTCCAAAAGTCTTCGGCAAATGAGTTGAGAGGTATTTCCCCCTGGTCTAAACAGTGCATCTTGCTGGGCAGTATGCTATTTCAGTACTAAAAAGAACTGCTAAAATTACAGGCTTGGCCAGAAAGTTCACTGCTAAAAAGAATTTCTAAAATTACAGGCTTGGGCAGAAAATATATAGCTAACCAGGCATTCTAAAAAAGCAATTTAATTAACTATATAATTGTAAACCATCACAAATATAACATTTAAAAATTCTAATACTTCACTTTGTACAAAAATTATTTTAAAAATGTGTACATGCCACATGCTCTCAGATAATGGCTGCATACTATAGAGTGCCTCATGGAAAGTTGCAGTGGAGGTTGCACTCAGCTCAGGATTTATTGTAAAATGTGCAAGGTTTTGCCTTTTAGGTAATAACTGCAGTAAAACTGTATATGCTTTGTAAATCTTTGCTAAGTAGGATACAGGAAGAAAAAATGTGATGAATCCTAACCATATTACAATGAATTATGCCAATCAGTATGGAAGGTATGTGCTGAAGGGTAACATGATGTAGGGATGAATACTGTAGTGAATGAATTGCAGACACACTGAAGCCATCCTTTGACTGCGGAAGACATTAGCATCGTTGCATGTGGGGCAACATCTTTATTTTACGTGGCTATACAGTGCAAGGTAATCTAGGTTTGCAAAACATGTGCCCTACAGAGTTACAAAAATGCTAAATGGAACGGAGGGCTTATGATATGAAGATCAGCTTGGAGAATTAAGAATGTGTAGAATACAGGACAGAAGAAAGAGATAGGATGTGTTACATTAATAGGGGCAGGTAGAAGGGGCAGTAGTGAGAAGGAATAGTGAGATGTGCAGAATAGGATGCAGGTGGCAGCTGAGGATAAGACAGGAAGATTTGAGGATCTATTCATGGAATGCTTGGGAAAGTCATAGAATCCAGTGCTTGAAACTGAGAAACAGTATATTGTTGTCAAAGGGATTTAAGGATTCCTCAGACAAGACAGCGGAAAGATGGATCAGGAGAAAGACAGAAGCATTTATGTAGGGGTTGTCTACGGTAAACAGGTAGACTTGCCAGACCAGAGGTTTTCTTCACTTAACATCTTTATATGTTCAGGAGGATTAATTGTAATGTGCCTGGCATAAAATGAATGAACCTCATGTGCATTTTCTCAGAGATTGTTACCTAGAGAATCAGGATAATTATTGGGACCCTACCTGAAGTAGGTTCACTATTGTAACAGCTAGCAATAGGTTATTTTTAATTAAAGTATGAAAAGTATGCTGTTCTATTCACTTCTGATAACCATAAATAAATCAATAAACAAACAAATAAAAAGCAGCATTTGTAAACCTGAAATATTTTGTTGTTGTAGTGATGACAAAAAAGTAATATCAACATGAGAATTTTCCAGTGTGACAAGAAAGGAAAAATGGGTTACCTCTGAGAAGTGTCAGGAATTCCCTTGTAATATTGATATATGCTAGTGACATCAAATGCTAAAATCTACAAAAGTTGTGAAACTGTACTTGCAGATTGAATGCATTTTTACAACGTCTGTGTTTTTTTTTTTTTTTTTTTTTTTTATGTCATGAATATTCCATTTTTGTGATCTTACTGGATAAACAAAAGTGCTACATTTGTTCATATACTTTTTCAGGACATTGCAGTGTGTAGTAAACACAAAAATATCCTTTTATGTGACATAAAAATACATCACATTTATGAAGTATTCTGCTAAAATGGCTGTTTTGCAGGCTTGATGTTCACAGATTCATAGGTAATTACTAGGCTATTGGCCCTACGGCCTATATAAGCCTAGCCAAAACGGTACCATGGCTTTTGCCACCCAAGAAAATTATTTTCTTGTGCCCCTGTTGAGCAGAGCCACAGAGGTGATCCCCGGGGTGAATTTCCTATTTCCCATCCAATCATCAAGATTTTTCTTGAAAAGTGCTGATGAGGAGATTTGTTTGATATAGATAGGTAGTTTGTTCCAGAGTATGGGAAGTCTCTGGGACAGGAATCTATCCCTCCAGCATGTTCTGTTTATTGTGGTGACAAGGTTTAGGTCCCTAGAGCATATAGCTCGGAGGGATTGGGATTTCTTTAAGTGAAGCATGTCCAACAGTTTTGGGTTTGACATAGCTTTGTATGTTAGGCAGAGATCGCCTCTGAGCAGGCAATATGCGATGGAGTAAAGCTGGAGTTTTTTGAGATGGTCAACGTAGGTCATCTGTTTGAGGCTGGTAATCCTCTTTGTGAGATATTTCTGCAGCTTTTCTAGTTGTTGTAGATGTCTTGTGAGGTACATACCAAAAAGGGTGTTGTACTTTATAATGGGTCTAATGAGTGACGAGTAGAGGGGAACAATGACCTCTTTTTTTCCTGGATTAGAAATCTTTTGTGATGAGGTATGCCACGTAGAAGGATTTCCTGACTACTGTGGTGATGTGATTATCAAAGCAGAGACTACTGTCTACCTGTGTCCCAAGGTCTCTTATCACACTTTTGGTGTTAAGTAGACTACCACCTATGTGGTAGCTCATGGGTACAGAGTTTTTACCAAAGGGGATGACAATGCACTTTTTAGCAATGAGCTTGAGGCCATGGCTTTGACACCAGGCGTCTATCTCAGTGAGGCCCTTTTGTAGGATGTCCACATCATTAGGAGTTTCGATTATGGCTCCTAGTTTGCAGTCATCTGCAAACTTTGTTAACCAAAGACCTTCTGTGTCAGCCTATACTTCAGAAAAGTAGATAGCAAACAGGAGAGGACCCAGGACTGAACCCTGTGGTACTCCACTTGTCACTGGTCTGAAATCGGATTTGGAGTCTGCTACTTTCACAGTGTGGGTTCTGTCAGTGAGCCATTTGGGAACCCATCTTGTGACATAGGGATTTTTACCTAGTTTAGTGAGTTTATCTACAATTCCAGAGTGGGGGGAGGTGTCAAAAGCCTTGGCGAGATCTAGATAGGCTGTGTGAACCACCTTACCCTCGTCTACGGCTTTGGTGACTGCTTCAAAGAAGTCTATCAGGTTTAGGAGACATGATCTGCCTTTTACAAACTCGAACTGGTTGGGGTCCAGAGTTTGGAGATTACCAATGTCTTTGTTTATAAGTTCCATGATGATATGTTCCATGGCCTTGCAGACCAGGCATGTTAGGCTAATGGGGCGGTAGTTCCCGGGGTCTGTGGTGGCTCCCCCTTTGTGGAGTGGGATAACCATCACTGTGCACAATTCAGTGGGTACAAAGCCTGAGGTGAGGCTATGATTGAACATGGTGCTTAGACAGGGTGCATGTTCATTCTGTAGTTCATGTAGAATGCAGCCTGGGATGTTGTCAGGTCCCATGGATTCTGTATTCTTTGCTTTGGAGAGTGTAATTTTTACCTGTGCAGCTGTAATTACAGAAACTTTGCATTCTTCTGGTATAGAGATGGGCCCTTTAGGAGGTGAGTGGGGGGTAAAGTTAGCACTGAACCTATCTGCCAGGATGTTGGCAATATCAGTTGGTTATGTATATTCAGTGCCATTGTGCTGTAACTCAGAGCAGATCTGAGTGTTGCCATTGAGATTCTAGACATAGCTATAGATTGCTTTGTGGTTGTCTTTAGAATCAGTGGTGATTTTGTTTTCGTTACTAGCTTTGGAGGATTTTATGAGGGATCTCAGCTTCTTACTGAGGCTGACCAGGCAATTCCTCCAGTCATGGGATTTTACTCTTTTTTGCAATAGTTTCTTTCTTCTGTTTTAGAACTTGTTTATGGCAGGGGACCATCAGATTGGCTTCCTTTTTTTGGAGAATAGCATCCTGGTTCTGTTAGGGATAGCACAATCCATGCACTCGTGTAAGTGCTTATAAAGTGCATTTGTGTAGGATTCAGCAGTTGTACCTCTATTGTCCATCTGCATGGGTGTCGTAAAGTCTGCCACTTCTGTCTCAAGAAGTGTGAAGTTGGCTTTGGAGAAATTTTTGACAATGGTTTCCCTAATGGGGGGTAGGGGTGGGATATGGATGATTAACTTGTGGTCGGATCTGACCAATGAGGAATTGACCTCTGGTGTGGAACACCAGTTGCCCATGTTGGTAATGACCAGGTCTAGGATATTGCTGCTCCTGGTGGGGGTATGGATAAGTTGATCAAAGGCATTGAAATTTATGAATTCCAGAAAACGCTGAGCAAAAGAGTTGGTATATGAGTAGTTTTCCCAGTTAATGGTGGGGTAGTTGAAATCACCCATTCATAGGGTGTTGGGTTGTACCCGAATATTTTCTAGTGTATCAAGAAATGAGGAGAAGGAATCCTGGGGCATGGTGGGGGATCTGTTGCAAGTTACAATTTGGATTGCGGTCTTGCCCAGAGTTATGGTAATGCAGGGGTGCTCTCTGGAGCCTTGAACCAGGTCTCTGTCACTGCACAGATATCGATGTTCTCCATTTTTAAGGAGTGCCTTGAGTGAATGCATTTTGAGGTTTAGACTTCTAGCATTGAGTAACATTACCCTCAGATTTTGCTTGCTTGTACCTGTTACAGTGGTGAATTTGTTATTTGAACCTTGCCTAAAAAAGGCACTATGGGGTGGCAACAGCCTTTGCCAGTATCCAGAATCCCAAGGGCGACAGGTGCAGGCCATCTCTGGCAAAGCATTGTGGTCTGACGATCATGTCATCTCAGGCAGACAGATACTGGATCCCCTTAGAATGACACCAGAAGCTTAGCCAATTGTTGAAGTCAATCATTTTGGCCTTGTACTGTGGTATCATTCTGGGTGATGGCAGGATGCTACTCAAGGATAGGGTCATACCTGCCTGGGCTACAAGATCAGATAGCCCCTCCATGTCTCTTTTCATGTAGTCCAGGGAAGTATGTCTTAGGTCATTCACACCAACATGGACAATGACAGAGTCATATTTGTAGTTGTTGTGGAGTGACTTGAGTGCTTGCATTAAGTGGTGGATCCTGGCATCCAACAGGCCGCTGACAGTAACTTTCTCCTTGTTTAGCCTTGTGAGTAGAACATCAGTGAGCCTGACTATAAAGTCACCTATGACTAGAGTGTTGGGTACGTTGTTATGCCTTATGGGCTGTGGTTGAGTGGCACACTGAATTTGTGGGCTATGTGTCATTTGGGTTGTGTTTGGGGGTGGATGTTGCTTGCATTTCTGCTTTGGAGGTTTCTGTTGCTTGAGGAGATTTTTTTATTTTGTGTTTCTATGTGTGTGTTTTGGTGGTGTTGGTTTTGAGGGACTATGTGATGAGTGTGGTGTAGTGAAAATGTTTACCTTCTCCGCTTGACTGTCTAGTCCAGTCTTGGGTAAAGAGAGCTTTGCTTCCAGTTTGGCTATATAAGTGCATCTCTCACAGGTTGTAGTATTGGGTGGTAGGAGGAGAGGGTTGTCTGTGTACATGAGGCAATTGCTGCATTGCCCCAAGATGCCTAAATTCATAGGTAGACAGGAGAAGACACCGGGAGCTGACCCTTAGACATGCCTGGATAGGTGCTTATTTATTCAGTACTAAAAACTGTTTTCCTCTAGACAAGTGAGCAAAGTTAAGTGCTGTTGTAATTTGTAGCTTATTTAGTGCTTACAATAAGTTCTGAACAAGTGCTGAGCTCAAAGAAACAGATTTGAGTGCTAAAACTAAAAAACTGGCTAGTTCTAAGGAAAATTTGAAGGGTAGACTATATGGCGCCAGGAATAGTTTAACCCTAGCTAAGCAGCGATGCATAAAGTGTATTTTTTTTAATATAACAGTAGCAGATGAGCAAACTGATTTAAACAAATGAACCAAGTAACCAATAAAAAGCTAAAAATGGAGCCCCATTCCAGCAGTCTTCGATTAGACAAGTTCTAACTGCACACTCCTGCCACTAGGGTGCAGGGGAACCTTCTCCAAAAAATGATGGTCTGTATTATTGCTCAAGTTATACAAACAAAGCTAAATTCAGCAGGTCTGAATTTAGTCTAGGTTACAGCAAACAAGGTGTAACAGTTTCAGAAAGAAACAGTTCAAATAAGCAGGCACAATAAGCCTTTAACCAGAAACTCCCAGCTCAGAAGGACAGAATCTACCCTCTCCTCCCACAAGAGTGCAGACCACACCTTCTTAATGTAAAATAACTGGCCCGAAGTCCAAGTGCTTAAACCAGAACTAATACATTTTTAGAATAACAGACACTGAGCCTTCAATCAGCAATTCCCAACTTAGAAGGATGTAAGCTACCTGTCCTGCCACAACAGTGCAGACCACAAACCTTCTTAATGTAAAACAACTGGTCTGGAGCCAAGTGCGTAAACCAAATGGCTTAGAATAACAGTTACAATTTAATCAGGCTGCTACCAAGCAGTAATAAATGGAGCAGAATAAATACAATTGAGTACTTTTAAAAAGAGGCAAAAGCAAAATAAAGTGCAATTTTTTAACGTTAAAGTATTTAAGTAGGCAATTTGCCAAATTTAACTTTAATTTATTCCTCTAACCCTGTAAATCTGTGTAAGTATATATGCATGTGCGCACGCGTGTGCACACACACACACACACACACACACACACACACACACACACACACACACACACACACACATACGCACACACACACACACACACACGCACACAAAATATGTGGAGTATTGTAAGATTAGGGAATACAGTTTGTGATGAGTGTCGAGGCCATGAATCACAAAATCAAGTTCATATTTCATGTGTTATTGAAATTAGATCCCTCACGTATTCCATTCATCTGCTTTTCCGCCAAAATTTCAGTATGTCTTACTTTTGATCATTCATTTAAGTGAGATTTTGAGTTTTATAAAAGGGACATCTTATATTTGGTTTAAATATGCTCCTGAGATAAGTTGTAGGATTTTTAAATGTATGCTATAGCACTATGTAGTAGTTTTGTGTATTTTAGATTAATTTATATTATAGTCTAATATTTTAGTTGGGTTAATGTGGAATAAATGCCACAGTTGTGAAGAAATCAGGATTTATAACATAAACTGGTCTCAGCAAAGTACCTTCACAAGAAAAGTGTTTAAGCAGAAACCTTCATATCAAAATGCTAAATATATTTTAAAAGAAACTCATGAAATTAACACAGAAACATAAATGTTTTATTAAGCTTTTATAAACATAAATCTTTTTTTTCTATACAAATTTATTACAAATAGTAGTGGATATGGGGATTGATACTTGTGTACTTGTATCTGATATACCTGAATAAATATTTCTTCCATTGTTTCCTATGAAATGCTTACAAAATGCTTCTGTGAACCTGATAAAAGAACAGAGGCTAACTGTGTGGGGAGAAATAGCTTCAGTGTGATGCAAAAAGCCGAAAGAATACATGCCTTTATGACCAGTTTTCTGGGAAATGAAATAGCTGCAGAAATAGTTTTAAAACTGAAAGCAATTTAAGATTATGAGCTAAAGTGTATTGTATGATTTTAATTGCTTTGCACGAGGAAGTGTTTTGGGAGGATTTGGGAACATTGCAAGGTGTTAAAGCCACTATTTTGGAGAGGGAGGATGTCACACCAAAGTTATTCATTACCTAAGTGTAGATAAGATGCTTGAAAGGTTTGGGGGAGAGTAAATTGTTAATCCAGTAAAGAACATGAATTGCCATCTCTGAATGTAAAATGAGGTCAAGGAACATATTTTTGTGGTGATTATAACCTGGCTGTTATTTCTTTCTGCTGCAATCAATGCAATCCATATTGCATCATTGGACTGTATTTTCTAAAATCACATTTTGGATCTCCTTACCAACAAGTATTACCTGATAACAATTCTAAAAATAGTGTGTTAGTCTGCACACAGAGGTCTGTTTGTGTATGAGAGATTACTATTTGATGTAACCTCTACATTTTCTATTTTCCAAAGAATAATGGGAAACGTGTTAAAGGATTTGAAGTTAATTGCATATTTGGATTATTTGCTGATGACTTGAAAGCTAGAAAGTGGCCATATTAGTAAACAGCATAAAGTGTTGTAACAGCTGCAAAAGCATTGTCTGAGAGTTAAATAAAATCTGAAAATTGCAGATTGAGCATTTTGGGACATGCTCTGGTTAAGAAAGGGTTGCAAACTTGCATCCTTCTGCAAAGAGGGTAAAAGTCATCAAAGAGACACCTCATATTTGTGAAAGAGTAACAGGCATATCTTTTTATGACTGATTCTTACAGAACATTCAAGCCTATCTAATGTACAGTGGTTAGCCACATTGTATTGGTCGATGACATGTAATGTGTTATGACAGTGAAAATGATTTAAGAAAAATGCTTTCAGAAATGATAAAGAAATGTTGATTGCTATAATCTAACTTCATACCATGTATTTTATATTTGGGTTTGAATTCAGATTCTAGTCATAAGCATGAAATAGCTTGATAGGGAGTGTTAGGGATGGCCCTATAAAACTTACCACTGACAATACATGTAAGTGCTCAGCCTTAAGAGTCTAAAACAAATCAACACTGGCGCACTGGGCTATGGCCAGTATCACACACCCAAATAATGTTCGCACTACACCATTGGGAAGCAAATCAACTTTAAACTTGCATATACTTCACTTTCAGCCCAGTCCTTTTTATTGCATGGCTAAAACCATTAGATTCACCCACACTCTGATTTTAGGAAGGCATAGTAATACATTTTCAGTACCCCTACCTTTTCTTACATTTACAGAAACATGAAACCGTAAGTTAGACCAATTTGACCCAAACAGGATACAAATACTGTGGACTCTTAAAATGAGCCAACCATACTATTAACTTACGGTCGATATGACTGAGCAGTCTCTCTTCAAAAATGTTATAATTCATTTATAACTCACCTTTTTTTTAAATGAATAATGAAACTCTTTACTTAAAGAAACAAGATGTGACACTTTGAAAGTTAAATATAGACAAGTTTAGCCTTGCACAGAGAACTATAAAGTAAAAACTATTCAACAGATGACATTAGAAATACTCTGACTATTACCTAGCTGGTCTACTACTGCCACTAACAGAAGGTAACTGTAATCTGTTTACCTCTGATTTAATTTTAAGACCATTTGTCCTGGTCCCCTTCAATAAACACAACACACTGAATGACATTTGACTGTCACCTCACAGTAAGAAGCTGTCCGGTTTGATTCTCAGCTAGAGCGTCTTCTGCGTGGAGACATGCGTGAATGGGCGTACCTTCATTGAAGGTTGTGCATCAGGCCTGGCAAGCCAGTACATAAAAATCAACTGCCAATCATTAGCGGACCGGAGTTCCGCTGTGGCGACCCCTAACCGGGAAAAGCCGAAAGACACAAACAAACAAACCGAATGACATTTGACGACCTTTATTAAAACTTCCATAACATAACTTTGATTACCAAAATTTGTTAAATACAGCTGGGCATAGTGTAGTCAATTCTAAACACAGTATAAATGTCTTTGCAGTGTTAATCAGGACAGCGTACCTGCTCATCCTGCCCCAGTAAGCAGCATCCATACCTTTGCTCACTTTACTTATAAACATCCTTGTAATGTTAACCAAGACAGCATATGTGCTCATCCTGTCCAGTAAGCAGTGTCCATACCAAATATTAATCAGGACAGCATACCTGCTCATCCGACCCAGTAAGCAGCATCCATACCTTTGCTCACTTTACTTATAAACATCCTTGTAATGTTAACCAAGACAGCATACCTGCTCATCCTGTCCAGTAAGCAGTGTCCATACCAAATATTAACCAGGACAGCATACCTGCTCATCTGACCCAGTAAGTAGCACCCATACCTTTGCTCACGTACTAAACCATGCACTGAATTACCTTCAAACCAAATAAGCAGTGACCTCACCTTCGCTATCTTATCTATTCAACAAAGCTCCTTGAAATGCACCACCAGACACTACAGGGGGAGCAGAAGAGGGCAAGCCTGTTCCTCTTCTCCACCTACCGGAATAAAATAACCACAATCCCACCAATCCACCAACAAAAAAGGGAGGGTGGGAGAGTAACAACTTCACGTCAAATGTGATTACTTACGCAGCTACACTCATCTAAATCCCTTAAGCACCTCCCACCATTATCTCATTTCCTTCCAATCAACCCTCCCACCATTTAACCCTTTCACCTCCCCAACCCACTGAACATCCATTAATATCAACTTAACACCCCCTTGAAGATGTCCCAGGACAACTTGGCTTGTGCCAAGCCTCATTTGTCCCAGTTCCCTTCAATAAACACAACACACCGAATGGCATCTGGTGACCTTTATTAAAACTTCCACAACATAACTTTGATTACTAAAATGTGTTAAATACAACTGGACCTAGTGTAGTCAATTCTAAACACAGCATAAACATCTTTGCAGTGTTAATCAGGACAGCGTACCTGCTCATCCTGCCCCAGTAGGTAGTGTCCATACCTTTGCTCACTTACTTTACTTATAAACATCCTTATAATGTTAATCAGGACAGCATACCTGCTCATCTGACCCAGTAAGCAACACCCATACCTTTGCTCACTTACTAAACCATTCACTGAATTACCTTCAAACCAAATAAGCAGTGTCCTCACCTTCGCTATCTTATCCATTCAACAAAAACTCCTTGAAATGCACCACCAGACACCAGAGGGGGAACAGAAGAGGGCAAGCCTGTCCCTCTTCTCCACCTCCAGCCTGCCCAGGCTGTTCCCCCTCACCATCAACTTCTATCAGCTAGCCACCCTTAGGGGCTAAGGCCAAACATCATTCAGTGTACAGTAATTACCAGGACATTACCAGCCCCTTGCAATTACCTAATGCTTGCCAAAGCATCACATGCCACTGGAGCAAAAATACTCAACCCCAACCATCAAATTAAAACAATTGCATATCACTCTTCCCAAACAATTCCTTTCACTTGCCCAATGACATGCAGAACCTGAGAAACTTCAAAATGCCATGTAACAGGTTTGCCAACACCAACTACCCATATCAAAAGTAAGGCACCTAAATCCCATAATGGCTTTAGCAGTCTGACCCCTCTTTATTCTATCAATACCCTTTAATGCCACCAACAATATACCAAACTGAAATTGCCCTATACCACAGGTCAAAACCAGATTATACCAGAATGAAAAATTCCCTATGCCACCTGGTCCACACAAGATTAATAACATGCCAACCCCATCCCACATGTAGAAATTAAACTACATCAACTATTAACCCTACCAAAGAAACCTACTCAAACTGGCCAAATAAACATGTCCTGCATCTGCAAGAAATCACCACTGCCCCAACTGTAATGTGCCTTAATAACCATTGAATAAAATTACCTACTACCCTATAGCCTCTCCAGCACTGAAAACATCCACAAAACAAAATCCATTACCTTTCAAGTCCATTTATATCAGTGCATTGACTGTTACTCTCTCAGCACTCCATCTGTAACCTCAGTGTGCCCACCCAAGTGATCAGATCTTCCATTGAAACCTGCATTCAGATTTAAACATGCAGCAAAATCATTCCCACTATGACAATTAAACGAGGTCATAAAACATACTACTTATTCTAGAGTAAACAAAAAGTTGGTTGTGCTTCTTTCTTCTTCCGAATCACTGTGATTGCCTTTTAACCTATCCATTTCTGATTACTCACCCAATGACCCCACCTCTTATTCGACAGCAAAGCACGATCATCTGCAAACTCATTGTATCTCACCATTGGAACTCGGCACACCATCATCTACAAAGAAAAAGACAAAATTAAACCTTCAAATTGGGACAAGAAGGCTCCATCTTATACCCACCTATTCTAAACTACAGCCACGACATTCTAAGACTCCCATCTGCAAGAAAGAAAAGACATGTAAAACATCCAAAATACATAACACGTTCCAAGACATCTACAAGGACAACTGTCCTGCCAACCCAGGAAGGAATGTACCACCGCCACTCCAATCTATGACATAGCAGTCATAACTGAAGCAATGCTTCCTATGAACCTATCAAATACACCAAGATAAATTTAACTACCAGTGGAATATATTAAAAGTATCAGAGCCACACACTCCAAGGATCTAAACCTTGTCATCAAATGAACAAACCATGCTGGAGGGATAGGTTCCTAACACAGAGACTACCCAGACACTGGAATAGATTGCCCATACATGTCAAGCCTCTTTGGCCCTCTTCAAAGGAACTGTGATAATTGGATTGGAGATAACCAATTCACTCCGGGGATCACGTCAATGTATGAAGTGTGAAACTCAAATGTCTGTCATTATTTGAACAAATGTCTGTAAAGATAAAAAAAAAATCACGATAACCATAATGTTCCCATGCATTCGATGTTCTTAGGAAGTTTTCATTTCTAAGGATGAATAAACTAATTTATATTAAATTGGGTGTTTAGTGAACTGCACAGTGTACCTATTGTATTTAACATTTAATACAACTAGCTGCATTAGACACTTGTGTTGTCCATCGTATAAGCTTAAGATGAAATCTTTAAATAGCTTATATGCAGCATGCCTTTGTAAATATTAATGAAAGCATGAACATACAATTTGAATGTCTGCAAGGCTTCACTCAGCTGAATTTAGAACAGTACCTGAGGATACCACAAGGTTTGCATGAGGATGGGATTAAAAATGGTGACTTTCAGTTTTTAAAGATAGATTAAAATTTACCTACAGTAGTGGTACAGTTGAAGCTGTTAAGGTTTATGAAAGAGCTGATGGAGAAGGTAATAGCTGTAGCTGAAAGAATTGCAGATGTAAGTTGTACTAGTTATGGAATTAGTGGGCTTAGGATATTTGGTATTCTAGTCAAAGGAGACATATAAGAAGGATAGTAGAGCTTTGCTGAAATGATTAGAGTTGTTGGTACTTGTGAACAAATGATAGCATTAGTTAAAGTTCTGTATACATTTGCTATGGTAAAACCTATATTAAATGAGAGGATGGGAAAAGCTATTGTAAGAAAAATGGTTTAAGGCAACCTACACATTTAATCCATTTGTTTTTATGTTAACAATGAGTGTAGTAGTACTTAGAATAAAATGTATTATAACAGTGAAAGAATCAGAGATATTTGATGGGAATAAATGATTTGTTGTTTGAATAAATGCAGATTGTGTATTATCCGTACATGATATGGCAGCACTAGTTTGCTATGACATTATTAAAGTATGTTGTTAACAGAAGGAGTAGATTTAACCAAAGAAAAGATAATTGTTATAAAGAAATTTTGAAGGGAGAATGTGTTCATTTTGCATCTGTACAATGTAGATATTGTTGGTTATGTTTAGAAGATCTCCAGTTATGTTACTAGGCTAGAGAAGAATATTGCAGAAATTAAAAAAAATGTTTTAAACATATGGAAAGCATATGAGTTGATACTTAAGAAAAAGATGTATGTTTTATTTGGCAAAACTGGTTATTTGAAGATGATTTATCCCTTGTCTGATGACATCTTAGAAGAGAAATTGATGAGTATATTTTCCCATTATATAAAGGAGCATGATGAATATCATTAAATCATGTATTGCATTTACAAGTAAATATTAAGGGGACTGACAATGGTTTATCAAGTAGTTTATTGGTTTTCTTTACATTTATAAAGAATTATTAAAGAAAACAAAGGTGAGACAATTTTAAAATATTAAATATGGGAAAGTATTAGCACTTGACTGAATAGAAAACAGTAAACAGTTAATACATTTTAGTTATGACTATTATAAGACAATAAATTATGGAAAAAAATGGATGGAAATATTTACAACAGGAGAAAAATGGGATGAAAATATGGACAAATATAAACTTTCATTACAAGGAAATTTAAGAACACAGCTAAAGATACTATAATGCAACAAAGACAAATAATAAAGTCAACTCAATCCTCATTGGGATTTTTGCTGATTGTTTCATATTAAGCTGTCAAATGGATGAAAGATTAATGTTCAAGAAACAAATGTTTACACTAGCTCATGTTTTTTATTATTTTTTTTAATGCAAATGCGAATATTTGGATTCCTTTTGAAAGAAGGGTAGTAGAGAAAGTAAAAATAGAGAAGTTCTAAAAAAGTAACAGTGATAATATTGTGTATGGCCTGCATCAAACAAAATGGGGTGGGCGGTGTAATAGATAACATTTTGATAAATTTTTTGTGTGTGTGTGTGTGGTGGGTATGGAAAGGCTATACAGTTATAAGTTCATCACGTTAGCTCTCACTTTTAATAATTATGTTGCTAAATATTAGGGAGTGCTATGTTATTTATGCTATACATTTATAATAAAGCTTTCATATTGAAGTGAGAGTCATGGCTTTTTTACATATTGTTTACTGCCCTGCCAATGTATAGGAGAAACATTAAACATCTTCCATGAAATGGGGGGATGTTCCCTTTCTAAAAAAGTTTGTTAAAATAATTTAGCAATAACCCATGGCAGGGTGTGGCCAGTCCTTGTTTACCCATGGATTGTGTAGTTTGGTCATGTGGGTGAAGCTCAAGTGACCAAACAAAGCCAATGATTTGTAAAATCATGCTGTGGGATATTGCTGTTATGCAGTCATATTAGTTTTTTTTTTTTTTTTTTTGCAGTATTGTATAATTGTTGCATTTATTAATGATATTTTGTTTCTATTTATGTGTTCTTCCAGTCTGCTTTAGAAAAAAATAGTTATCTACAATTGCATTTCATAGATACATTGGTTTAGTTTATGAGGCAGAGCGAAACAAGACCACCCAAGCCCGAGACCTGAAACCAAAACCGAGCCTCCATCACCAAACACGGGAGGGGACAAAACAACAAACAGCGACTCATTGGAAACTCTTTTCCCATAAACCTAGAGTGCTGCCAATGCACCAGTTTTTGCCTCCGCCCTGCCTGCACCACCACTAGCACACAGCCTTTTTTTATTTTACATTCGTTGACCTGGCTAGTCCAACTGAGCCAGTGGCTCACCTTCAGCAGAGACCTGCATGACACAGCTTAAACAGAAACAATGAGCGGACCAAAATATCTGCCCAAAGCTGGTACCCTGCGAAAATCTGTACCGTTGAGAGAAAACAACATTCAGATACCTCTGCGCCTCCCAGACAATGGCAGATGCGCATACGCAAAGAGCAACGTTGCTCCGGCACCCGCAAAACACCACAAACCGTCGTCTATAAGTCTGTCAAACACCAAAATACACAAGAGACAATCCAGCAATGTCCTCAACAGCCATCTGACAACCACGTCACAATACCAATCCCTACAAAGACAATTCACACGCATTCACAAATCTCCACAACCCAGTAACATAGCCAAACTCCTCAAACTCACATGCAAGCTCTCAGCCAAACCACAACAATGCCGCTGACCACATGTAACAAACACAAACAAGAAAGCCTCACCCTTGGATCCCCAGACTGAAAGACCACCCCCACAGTCCCCAACCATAAATCCTCAAAACTGGACCACCAGAACCCTGAACAATCCAACAATCCACAGGGGGCAAAAAAAAAAAAAAACACCAGCACATTCCCCAAACCATGACCACCCAACCTCACCTACCTCTGTCATGCCAAGGCCCACCCAACCACAGCAACAGCACCCACGTTCGTCTTGGGTATAAACTTGCACCTGTAGCAAGTTCTATTCTTAACCCATCAGTAAACAGAAACATAAATAAATTACCCAGCTCTTCCTTGTACGTAATTATTAAACCAAGGCCTACCTGATCCCTTACTAGCAACAGGTCGTCTTGGACGTAAAGTAGCAAGTTCACACCAAATGTGATTACTTACCCAGCTACACTCATCTAAATCGCTTAAGCACCTCCCACCCTATTTTCATTTCCTTCCAATCAACCCTCCCACCATTTAACCCTTTCACCTCCCCAACTCATTGAACTTCCATTAATATCAACCTAACACCCCCTTGAAGATGTCCCAAGACAACTTGGCTTGTGCCAAGCCTCATTTAGCAACTGCAAAAAAACTTAAGCAAAACTTTTAGACAAGAGTAATGTGACTCTAGGCATCAGACTGTCCCTTTTCTGATTTGCAGTCCATGAAAAAATTTCTTCACTGTTCTTATTCCATAAAGCCCACTGAACGCCCCGAGTGAAAACACTACTTGAACTTTATTGCTGCAGTGATCTTTCAGGGAAGAAATACATCACTTGAAAAAATTCCACAGAGGTGTTTTGGAATGAGACAGCAATCAATGGGAAGTATTAAACTAGCACTATCATTCAGACAAACCTCCCCCCATTCTGCTTCTGCTGAAAGAGTTCTGGCTTTTACTTACCGATAGATCAAAATATTGAATCAAAATAACATCACGCAAAGCAGAGTTGCTTATATAATCAGAAAGTTTCAGCCTAATTAAGATACAGTGGCACAACACTGGACTTTTGAGAGACCCCAAAAGTTCCTCACCAAAAGGATAAAGGGACTCGAAAATCTGTCATATGCTGCCAGATTGAAGAAACTCCAGCTCTATTCAGTCACATACCGTCTGCTCAGAGGTGACATGTGCCTGACATATAAGGCCATGTCCAACCCGGAATTAATGGACATGCTTCACCTCAAAAAATCCAAATCCACCAAAACCACTAGAGCAAGCGACTTAAACCTTAGCACGGATATAAATAGGACTTGCTGGAGGGATAGATTTATCACTCAGAGACTCCCTATGCTGTGGAATACAATCCCGGTCCATGTGAGGCAGAGCACCTTGCTGGCTCTGTTCAAGAGAAATCTTGACCTGTGGATGGGAGATCGTAGGTTTACCCCGGGAGTCATCTCTGTGTCACTGCTGGACAGAGGCACAACAAACTAATGGGCACAGTATTTTTTCATATAAGGGGTGGCGTAAGCCACAAAAATTTGGGCTAGGCTTATAAATGCCTTAGGGCAGATAGCCTAGTATAAACCTATGATCCTATGAACCTATGAACAGGTAGCACTGTCACTTTACAGCATGAGACTCCCCTGTTCAGTTCTCAGCTGGGGTGCCTTCTCTGCAGAGTCTGCATGTCCGTCCTGTGAAAACATTCCAAAGACATGCAGTAGGTGGACTGGACACTGTAAATTAGCCACAGGTGTTGAGTAAGTGTGTGGTATGGAAGAGCAGATGCAGCAGGGCTAGCCACCTGGTGGTGTGAACCCTGGCTGTAGATTATTGTTACTGAAGTTGGCACCCCAACCCATGTGCAAAAGTGGGAAAAGGGGGTTGCGTATTGATGGATGAATTAAGGTAATATAGTTTTCAACAGGAAGTAACAGTCTAAGGAACTCAAAACATTGCTAACATTTCTGTATGTGTGGTGGGGTGGTCTGAAATAATTCCATTTTACAAAGCTGTGCTACATTCTTACTAAAAACAGGCTATGCGTTTTGAATGTTTTTCACATTTCACATCTTTCCAGCATCTCTTCTGAAAGAACAACTGCAGGAATGGCAAAAAATGTTTCACAGGTGTAGGCATCAGGGTGTGGGTAAATAAGCAAACGGCTACTTTAAGGACTTAGTAGCAAGTGTCTAAGCAAGATGGCATCATATAACGTCCTCCATAAACTGTAAACTTATGGGATGCTTAAAAACAGATTTATTATTTAGATATATTACTAGAAATGCAGAGAGGTTTATAAATAGTAGGGGAACAACAAGATATATGCAGTAGGATAGAGTGTTGAAATATGTGAAAAAGATTAACAAAATAGATACAAGCAGAAATAGAGAGGAACCAGCATCATGGGTAAGGGCAAGGGATAAAGGGTGATTGATTGTTTTTTGGTTCCTAGTGTGTGTCCAGATGACCAGTACTACTCCTGTGTTGCTAATTTGTGGCCCCAGTACTACCCCATAGGGTTGTGAACATCTTGCCTGTTGACAGGTTGAGGACAGGAAGTGGAGACATGTACCTAAGTATTAAACTGAAAGCTTTTTTTCCTGTCCGATTTAAGAGGGGGTCTCCTGTCGCAGAGGCTGTAAAGACTCAAGATTGGTAGCCAATGAAAATATAATGACTATAGCCATTCCTACAAGACATGAAATGGAGGCAAGAAAGTGAATTTAAACTAGATGATGTGTTTTAATGTAGGTAAAACTTGAACAGTAACTGACAACAGTGGAGTTATGTAAGGATGTTAATTGATAGAGTTGTGGTAGAAGTCATCTGTACTTATTCAAAGAACACTTTCTCTACAGTTAGCAGCACCCATTATGCAGCATTCTGCATCAGGATGTGAATAATTAATAGTACAGTTAATGTATGACACCATGGAATGTGCTGGAAGTCAAGCTGTAAAATATTTACGACTGTGTGCCCTCTGCAAAATATGCCAATTAGCAGTCAGATCTATAGTAGGCAGCTATGTGAATAGGCAATTTGAGCTATAAATGCTGACTCATTAGAACATGCTGCTGTGAGGAATTTTTTTTGACAAATACAAAAGCACAAAGTGTGACATAAAGTGTGATTGCCATAAGCTTAAAGCAAATCTTGTAAATCTGTACAATGCCATTAAAGTTTTTGTTTTGTTTCATTTTGTTTTGTGGGAGGCTTCATCTCCTTCAACTCTGGATATGTGTTTGGGGGAGGGGCTGCACCTTCCAAACCCTTTATATAGTCTAAACCAAAGACCACTGTGCCTCAGAGTACGTGGATTACTTTGCGGTACTGCAGCCCCCGACTTATTATATGTATATGCTGATGTATCTAATGTAACACTGATTATTCAAGCAGATAAAAAACCCTGATCACACATTTAGCCATTCCTACACTACCAGGCATGCCTGACATGCAGTGCATTCAGCTGACACACAAACTCACTTACCAGACATACCAACACACACACATGAACATTGTAAGTGTGCTTTTTTGCAGGGTGGCAACCCTCCCTACACTACCCCAAGTAGTTGATTGTGCCCCCAGTACACCTGGTACTTATATATATCAACCCCAAGGTCACACAACAACAGGGAAATGGCATATTCCCCATCTTTGCTGTACTGCAATCTTGCTTAAAAAAAGCTGGCACTAATTCTTTACTCAAACATCATTAAAAAACCCACAACATAACAGCAAACAAGAACCAAAACTTCTGAATGTGTTATGAGTAATACCCTCTAATACTGCATTACTAAAACATCAGCTGATGCCATGGTCTACCCAGTGTCATTACTTATCAATCGCACCATAGTAGAAGCAAAAATTCCCGATATCTGGAAAATATCCTATGTAATCCCTCTTCATAAAGGGAATAGTTCTACCAAACTCTCCAACTATTTAGGCCTATAGCTATACTCTCTCCCCTAGCAAAGATAATGGAAAAATGTATTCAGAAACAGTTCATGCACCACCTAATACATAACCACCTCATGGCAGATACCCAGCATGGCTTCAGACCTCACCATAGTACCACCTCAGCCCTACTAGTCTTTTCCAATACCATAAAGTTTAATTGTAATAATAACCATATTTCTTCAGCTCTTTTTTTGGATCTGTCCAAAGCTTTTGATATGGTTGATCATCAACTATTAATCTATACCCTGCAATCACTTTGTCTAGATCCCAAAGCCCTTCAATGGATTAATTCCTACCTAAGTGGTAGACAGTAGGCTGTACTTTGGCAGACCAAACTCTCTACCCTGCTACCTAACACCCTGGGAGTACCACAATGTTCTATATTAGGGCCTCTGTTACTCTCCATCTTCATCAACGATTTGAATACTGTCATACCTAAAGTCAACTGTATCAAATATGCAGATGACTCTACTCTGATTTGCTCAGCAACGTCCCCTACAGCGTTACAGTTAGCTACCCAGACCACCTTTAACACAATAGAAAACTGGCTTACCAACCATCGCCTGATATTGAATCCTAAAAAGACTAAAATGCTGTTATTGTCACCTACAGAAAGGTCTAGTGCCATTAACTTTGCAATTAAAGCAAAAGATGGCACAATAATCTCACTTGACCACTCTACTAAACTACTAGGTGTCACTACTGATAACAACTTAAAATTCAACCTACATGTTAACCAATTGATCACAACCATCAATAAAAAACTAGGTTCATTGTACAGAATAAAAAACTTCCTGACTCCCCCAGCCAAGGTTGCCATTGCTCGATCTCACCTTCTCTCTATTCTCTTGTATGCATCCCCTCTTCTCCGTAATACTAACAAGACTGTCCTGAACAAAATCACTATCTGTTATAATCACATCGCCAGGTTTGCCACTGGGCTGGCTTTCAGGACACATCATTGCATCAATCTAATCCAGCTTGGATGGCATGAACTACCCAGTTTAATCTTATATAACCAACTGGTTATGGCCCACAAAATTATATACAAGCCTGGAAACACCCCTGCACTCAAAAATCTGGTCACCCTGTATAGCAACCCTAGACCATTGCGTTCTTCCAACAGACTCCTTATCCAGACATGTAAAACTAACAACCTAGCCAGCGATTCTCTCTTTACAAACTCTGTAGGCAGATCAGGGAACTCTCTACTACCTGAGATTACCTATCTCTCTTCTCTAGGTCAGTTCAAAACTAAGCTCAGACAATACCTGGGATCAAAATGGACATGCTATTGTATCAAGCCTGGCTAATCTTTTCTCCGGATTGTGTACAGCTGCTATGCAACCTATTTTGTACTGCAACTTTCAGATTTATCTACTCTGAACAACTGTTCCTAAGAAACTATTAATAATGATCGTTCATCGAATTAATATAAAAAAATTCTATATGTAATTCTGTATGGTTTGTCTCTATGTTTTCTGTAAATATTCTATTTTGCTATCTGTGACATGGGATATGTAATTATATTATTATTATTGTTTGGAGCTTTTCTCCCCGGGCCTCCGCTGAAAATGGGCATATATCCAGTCAGACTATCCCTGTCAACAAATGTAAAATAAAAATAAAATAAATAAAATTATGAACAAACTCTGCCAGCACCATATATAAGACAGGGATTGCTGTCACCTTTCAATGAACTGTGCAGTATTTCTGAACGCTATACTATTTAATAGATTGGGACATAGAGTAATGCATTCAGTAAACTGTATTTGTTCATCTATTTTCTAAATGGGACCCACATATGATGTGTGTGCATCTATATCTATCTATATATATATATATATATATATATATATATATATATATATATATATATATATATATATATATATATATATATATATATATATATATATATATATATACACACATATGTATATATGTTCAAATTTGTGGATGTTTAATCATCTCACTGTCACAAGAACAGTGGTACTCACATTTTAACACAAACTCAGTTTTCTCTTTACTACCATGGTAACAGTAGTAGCATGTCTACAGGGAGGCCCATGCTTGGGTAGGGGATTGTGGAGGCTTTGCCCACATGAACAATTTAATGAATGCAGTTTTGATGCCTTGGTTTTTGATCAGAAATGTCATGTTTCTTATCTCCCTGACAGTGAGCTTCAGATTGGTGCTGTCTGTTTCTTTTTGTTTGTTCAATAACTATGTAAATCTACAGCCTGTGTCACAAGGACAAATGCAGAATATACATACAGCTTCAAGTAAGTACTAAGTTAAGTATTTGGGGAGGTGGGAGGAAAATTCATTACCTAGAGAAAAACACTGCAGGCTATGTGCATACAGCATTCAGAGCAGGACAGAATCAAACCTTAATCAGTAAGCTACTACTTTTCTGTTCTTGGTAATTCATAAGGGTGCAGTCTTCTGCTTTACCCATCAGTAAGAACGGTTTGAGAACCGTGCGTCAGTGATTAATGACTAAAGCCCTGCTAATTTAAGGTTACTGAGATTACAGAAATGTCTTTCATGTACTCTGTTCTGAGTTTCTTCCAAGTGGGTGAGGTTTTACTAATTAAACAATGAAAGTCAGTGAACCTTAACAAGCCAAATGTCTTATTCTAGTGCTGTTGTAGATATGTGGGCTATTCACTAATTTAACAGACACTTCCTCTCTCTCTCTAAACACACACACACACACACACACACACACACACACACACATATATATATATATATATATATATATATATATATATATATATATATATATATATATGTGTGTGCTTATGTGTGTGTGTGTGTGTATATTTAATGAATCAGAATACAGTTCCAATGACTTTATATGAAACATCAACAGAAAAATCAAATGCCAAGTTAAAACTTTTAACATTTAATCCCCCACAGAAGCCAATTAACACTTTCAGTATGAGCACTTACTAAGTATTATCCATTTATTAACCTTTAGTCATGCTCTTCTCCTGTTTCCCAGAAGGTAGCTTGACATGTTTGTTATACCCACACACTGCTTTTCTTAACTGCAAGCTGTGCGTCTGTGTGTGTGTGTGTGTAATTTATATCTTAAACTGTAGTGGTTCTTTCTGTTAATAAACCTTGGTATAGTGGAGCTATTTCATGAAATAAATTTCTGACGTGTATAATGATAATTTCATTTAAAAAATATACAGTATTTTTTCATGGTTGTACCTAAATTTTCTTTCTTCATTATTTTATTTTATTTTTTTCGTAACTTACTTGTACATTTCGGAGGTTTTTGAAAATGTTGTCACCATTTCAAATAACCATGTCTTGGGAAAGAGCAAATTTGCTCAATGATAGAAACCCTATTTTCATACGATAGACAGAAGCTTTCTGCTCTGTTGTTCTACCAAGGCTCATATTGCCAGAGATGCAAAGTGTGCATGGATGCTAACTGTACACAGTACTGACACTACTTTTACAGACAACCTTCTACTTCTTGCCTCCTAGGAACATAAAAATATGTATAGTAATGAAAACAGCAATGTATCCCAGTCTAGGAGGAAGGGAGAGGCACCTGCTGCATTTAGGAGCAAGAGGGAAACACCCGCTGCTTTCCTCTTTATCCATTTCCCAGTAGTTTGCTTCTTGCATGCTTTGCTGAGTTGCTTGCTTCTTGCATGCTTTGCTGAGTTGCTTGCTTCTTGTATGCTTTGCTCAGTCATTTGCTTCTTGTACACTTTGCTGAATTGTTTGCTCTTTGGCCACTTTGCTGAGTCATCTGCTCCTTGGACAATTTGCTGAGACCATTACAGCAAGTGTATCCATCACCACATCAATTGTCAGTCACCTTCTAACACTTCATATAACTTTTTACCGTGTGCTGCTGTCTTCAGTAGCTCTTGGTACCCACTGCTAGATAATTACAGTTTAAAAGGATCCTAGAACTATCATATATGTACCAAAAGTTACACTCAAAAGTAAAAAAAAAAAAGAAGAGAGAGAGGAAATATTTGCAAAATTGTTAGCTGTGTCTGTCTTTAACTAAATATCAGTGCACAATTTATATAACTGTAAGAGAACTGTTTGTATCCCTTGTGCTTGACTTCATCCTTTTTGACAAGAACATTACTGTCTGCATGAAATGAACTGATGTGTGTCTTATTCTTAGCGGGAGAAGCTATCAAAGAATCACTTAATGCTGGATGTAAAGCTGGCAGCAAATTGAACAGAAATCATAATGCAGTTGGAATAAGCTTGTTGCATCCACCTGTTCTAATTCTGGCTCTGCGACCCCCATTTGTACATTATTTAACTCATTTAACCCTTCATATTCCAAAGTTGCTTTTTTGATAGTTATTAGATCCTAGCTACCTTATTGCTTTTCATAAAAATTAATAAGCAGGTCTTAAAACATTTTTTTCCTGGAACTACCACCTTTCTGTTGCATTGCTGATATTAAAGTATTCTGTATATATCAGATATCTGCATTTTAAAATGACCAGATACAGCATAAAGTTAATGCCAATCTAGATATTTTTCAGGCTGGCCAATCAGTGTAGTGCTAATTTAAGAAGCTGAGTGTATTATTTAACACTGGCTACCCAGAGTCAGAAACATAAGAGTTGCATTGGTGTGAAATTATAGAAAACACCCGGGCCACTATATATGCCATTGTTGCAAAAAAAAAGAGTAAAGAATGATTTTTTTATCACGTTAGTAAATTGGAGACCTCTTGTGAAGGTACAGGTTGAGAAAGTGTGTTCCAGTAAGGTCAGGAACGTAGGGTGTCTAATTTTGTGCTTTGCATTCAACTATCTAATATCTGAAGGCTACAATAGAAGAACTGTGCATAAGTGTTCCTTAGACCAGTAAGAAACATGACCACTTGAACAGCAGTAGGGTAATGTTCCCATTGCCGTTATATCCCCGTCATCCATAATGCCTGATTTAACAGGTGATCATTTAGAACTGATAACTTCCACAGTGTACCATACCTCTACAAATATAATCTTCTGTCATCTGGGTCGCTTAAAAACTATTTATATCTAACAACAGTCCAAACTAATTTTAATATTAGCTAAGTAAGGTAGCTTTTCTCGTCACTTTATTACTCTGAGCTCTTTCTTCGCTTATCAGCAAATGCAGGATCTCCTATAAAACAGTATTGTCATAAAAGTATTTACCTCTTGTTATTTATAGCACTGTAGGGCACTGTTGAAATTAGTCATAGTTTGTTCCTACATTCAGAAACTTTACTAGCATTGGAATCACACCCATTACACTGATGTTTGATACTCAGAATTGCTTCACAGTGTAAGGCCCAGTAAACTGAATGAACAGTTCATGTAAAACATTAGGGTAACACTAGAAAATGTTCTAGAAACATTCTTTGTTGTAGAGATATAGAATGTTCTAGTCAGAGTGTAATGGTCCTACTGGCATTTTAGGACAGGTCAAAGTTTGTCAGTGTTGGTAAATTGCCTTTGTGCTGGATGGCTTTGTGCTGTTTAATGGAAAAAAAAATAATAACAAGCCCCCTAAACTTTTATTAAAATGTTTGAATTGTAGTTGTTTTTGGTGGTAGTATGCACTTCCCATACCCCCATGTGGTGAGCAAAACCCCCTCCCACGCCTCACTTACTTAATTATGATCACCTGTAGTGTAACACCAGCAATGGGGAATCAAAGCAGTATGACCATTTCAGTTAAAGTCCTGACCTTGACATAAAGCGTGTTTTTTACAGTGTAGTTTTACCATTTTATAGCTATTTTTGTAAAATGGCTGCACTCCCCAAAAGTCCATGTGGTGGGGCCCCCCACACCTCTCTTACCTAATTATAATCATCTTAAGGGTTGACCCAACAGTGGAGAATGGGAGCAGATGACCCATTTCAATGAAAGCCCCTATATCTATCATTAAAACATTCTTTTTGAACCCGTCAACTGTATCCATATTGCAGTGCAGTCCTGACATAACAGTTGTGGAAAAATATTTCATTAAAAAATCATCTCAGAAGGTCCAAACTTCAAGCAAGCTCTGAGAGAAGGCATTTAGTCATAGTCTCCCCTGCCAAAAAAGGAAATATTCTACAAGATCCCTGATGTTACCAAGTTTGGTTATTTTTCCAGCATCATTAAAGCTTAGATACAGACAGCAATGGTTACAATAGCTGTGAAATTATTTAACATGATGTTCTAAGCACAACATCACTTAATGGAATAATGTTGACAAAGTACTTTTATGTAGCAGCCTTACATTTTTGTGCAGGTTGAAATATAATTTGCATAATAGATTAATGTGCCTTAAATGTGGAGAGTCACATTTATCTCACTCTTCTAGATTTCCCTTGTAATATGTGGTTATATATGGCAACATGTCACTGGATCCTAACACTTCCTTTGTATTTTATTGTTAGTTTGGTATTGTTTATACTTGCTACTTTGACTTTTATGTTATACTTTGATTCAGTGATTAGCTTATTCAAAGGTTCATAGGTAAATATCCTTGTGGGCCATTTTAAGCCTAGCCAATTGCCCAGTACCTCCTATTTGTGAGGTAAACACCATAAGCATAACGCCAACCAACTATTGTGTATGTTTAATAACCTTGCCTACTTAATATGGATTTTTTTTCCTTGGTCCTAGCTGTAGATATGCTTTCTTAGGCAGGGCTTACCTAGTCAAAACAGCAAATATATATATATATACATATATATATATATATATATATATATATATATATATATATATGGATGTACTTCTAAACATTGAAGTACACAAATCTTGAATGGCTAACTTATTTCAAAAGATCAAAAGCCAAAACACTGAAAAAACAAATCACTGTACCCCCTCCCCACACCCAATGCTAACCAACTCCGAGATCGATGTACAGTGAGAAAAGGGCAAGATGCCATGGACTTAACACCGGCAGAAGTGATCAATGAGTTTCAATCATTTCTGCTAGTGTTAAGCATGTTTGAGATTAAGAATGTTCATTTATATATAGTGTTTCCCCATCCATACATGCATTTTATATACATACATACATACATATATATATATATATATATATATATATATATATATATATATATATATATATATATATATATATATATATATATACTGTGTTTCTCTTTTAATGAGAGGTCAAAGTGCATACAAGTCTAGACACGCTGTTCAGTATCTCATGTCTGACAATCATAACTTTCTTTAGTGAGATGTCAATATAGACTCTCAATAGATATTTGATATACTGATCATATTATTTTAGTTTCTATTCCCAAGGTTTTATCTAAGAGTTCTTGTCTTTTGGCAAGAAAAATGTAAATTGACATCTAACTTTATAAGCCATTTTGTTATACTGCCCTCTCAGTTACTATTCTAGGTTTTGGCTCTTGTGGATATGGCCATCATTATATTGTTGCAAAGAATAGTGGATCTGGCTTCTTCATTAATGAGCACTGCTTGCAGTGGGGGACAAGACATGATTCATTTTCAGGAAATGTTCCCCCCCACTGATACATATTTACTGCATATCCATAGCCA